>NC_058135.1:113296032-113363300 GCF_016433145.1 Gracilinanus agilis | reverse complement strand
TATCTATCTATCTATCTATCTATATATATATATCTATATATATATATATATATATATATATATATATATATAAAATGAAGACAGAGAAGACCTCAGCTCAGACTCAGAAAACAGTAAGGTAAAAACACCTACTTGAGAAATAGGAAATAGATATAATAAAAGGCCAAAGCTCAAAAAGAACTGTTGGAAGAGCTTTACAAAGACCGCAAAAACCAAGTAGTGTGTAACTGATTGTGATGGAACAAACGGCCATTTAAGACTGAAAGAAAACCCAATACCAGGTAGCCAATCAAAGATTGTCTTTGGTGTCTGGAATGATGAAAATGATAGTAATAATAGAATTTCAGCTAAGGATGTATAAGTAAGCACTGGGATTTTGTTAATATATCAATTTCCATCAATTATAACAATATATATGTTTGAAAAAGACTTGTAAATAATATCTGAAAATATTTAAGCATTTAAGTAGGCTGAAAATTAAGTGTTCATTATTTATTTCTCTAGCTCTCTCCCACAAACTCAGCTGCAAAAGTGTTATACACACCAGTCTGAGAAACAGATGACTGGATCATTCTTCTCTTTATCACTTTTTCTCCCAAGCTGCTTTCTGTTCAAGATCTACCTGAATGTCAAGAATTCTATAGAAGTGGAATGAAGGCAATTTCTTATAAGAAATGAAAAAAGACCCGAGTTAGTGTTCTTTTTTTGTCTTTGTCTTTTTTTTTTAAAACAAGACTCTTAGAAGGAAAAAAGTCAAGGAAACAGAGCATACAAGGTCTTGGCTTGTAAAGTGACTGGCGAGCAGGTGGGTATGTACCTGGACAGCAGGGTATATAGGTCAGGCTACATTTGAAGTAACAGCTGTAGTGGTGAGGGATATCAAAAATATTAGAAAGAAATGGATTTTGTGGGCCTCATGAAGGCCCCAGGTTTTCTTAAGCAGAAGGGAAAATCGTCCATTTGGTTCTACCCAGATTCTCTTGCCACCTGAGCCAATGGAATATGACTATTTTCCATGTCCATCTAAAAGTTCTGCAATAAAGGAGTGAAACTTTCTGTTTGTTTTTTTTTTAAATACTATCATACTTGTTAACTTAATATGCTTATATTTCTCTTTTTGTTATATATGATTCTTCTTAAGATATCTTTCTGGGATAGAAACCCAAAATTCTTCAGAGTCATCAGAAATACTGGCAGGGTGTTAGTCATGGCTAAGATAACAGTCAAAATGAAAGTCTTGGATCTTTGTGAGATTAAAAATAAACTGCTTGAATAATCCAATGACATGGAGGTAGAACTTTCCCAAATTCAATTCTCCAAAGTAACATAAAGAGTTTTTGAAGAATTGAACTTTCTACAGCTCCATTGTCTTAATCTTTATAGTCAACATATAAAGAGAGAATTTGGGCATATTCTACATGCATAAGAAATATAATTCCCAAACTCGGGACCTAAGAAGACATTGCCTGTATTGCAGACATAATACATATGAAGATAGCCTGAACAAGAACAAGAACAACAATATCAAAAGAAAGAAAATCTGTTTTTTCTTTGGAAATTTTCCATTAAGTGAACACTTTTTAGGGTGTCCAATAAAAAGACAAATCATATAACTTACTTTTTACAAGCAAAGAGCAACAAATAAATAAATGAGTAAAGTAAATGTTGTTACACAATCAGAGAATTAGTCCCTCTCTGGCAAGTTAGCTGCAGTACAGAAAAATGGCCTGAGGAAGTTATCAGAACTTATTTCTGAATTGAATAGTTCAATGGCTCCATATGTATTATCATTTCTTTTCTTTTTCAATGAGAGTCCAGTTCAGATAATCAATCATTTTTTATTTTCAAAAATATGGCATAATAGTAAGATTTACCAAAAAATCTCATGTATTTTCTGACTTTTTGGGACAATAAGTGAAAGGAATCAAGTATAAGACAAACATTTCTGATAGGTGGCAACCCCCAACCTTAGAGGTAATAAAAGATATAACAGAAAGAGTCTTGTACTTGGAGTAAGGAGAAATTGAGGTATGTGTTCTATCTCTGATAGTTTGGTATCAGCTATGTGACCCTAAAGAAAGCACTACATTTTTTTGAACTCTGGCTTCCACATCTATACAATGAGGCTAATAATTTGTATGATACTTACATCATAGGATTATTGGAAGGACAAAACTTTTTGCAAATTTAAAGGTAATACATACATATACACATATAGGTGTATGCAAATACAGACATTTATATATGCACACACATATTTGTGCACACATATATTTACACATATATGTGTATCATACACGTATATTTTATATACACACAGGTGTGTGATGTATTTACATACATATATACACACATGTAATCTATATGTCATTTTCTATAAGCTTTGAATTACCTGGGATGGACACACTAGTATCCACTATCAGCTATTTATGGCACTATTGGAGTGCATTTTGATCCTTCGGTTGCATTCTTTAAAGAGGGAAACATGTTGTGTGCACCTGAGAAATCTAACTACTATGTAAATGAGAATCATGGTCTTCTGGGTAAATCAGAGAGATGTATATATTAGATAAATACTTCATGAATCAGATTGGGCTGGGCCAATTTTTTCAATATTTTGTGATGTTAGACATAACTATATTTCCGGAGAAAGCTACAAATGTCACATTAAGCACTGGGTTCCTTTTGGGAACACAGCAAAACCAATTTCAGTCAAGTCTGTCAAAAGCACATTAAACCAACCCAGAGTATTACACTCTGAAATGTATTTGATAGGGCCTGGGCCTGGGAGTGGTGCAGCAGGTGTGTTTCAAACTAGCCCTCTCCCTGAATGCAAACTATGGTTCCACTACCTTTGGCAAGTGCTGGCTCTGCCATCACCAAAGATGTAAAATGATAAGGAAGGCAGCATTCTGGAGATGATGATGGTGATGATGATGATGATGATGATGATGATAATGTTGATGATGATAAAACTCTCAAAGCTCTAAGAGTACTCAGAGCATCTCTCCTACAGAACCCATTGAAACAAATTCTCTTCTTCAAGTGCAGGAGGGTGCTAAGCTATCTTCCCTACAAAGAACTCAAAGGAAACTAACCTCTGTCTACATTGGTTTTTCTTTCGAGGGAGTGATAATGCTCAAGAATCTGCAGCTGTAATCAGACACTAGAATTGCTTAGAAAGTAAGTATTTAACATTCCTCCCAAGGAATGCATAGTAAGAATCCTCTAGAGACAAGTATATAAACAACAAAATGACTCTGTGGAGTTGTATCACCTGAGCATGTTCAAATTTACAGAAGAAGAAAAGCTTTTCTCCTAAAGAGTTATAGCAGAGGTTAATACTTGAGTAATGGAATGGATATATATTAGGATTTTCCTATGCAGGTTTGAATTCTATCAATCATAGCAAGAAAATATCTTTCTTATTATTAATTTTAAGGATAACAAAACATAATGTTTTATTTTTCTTGTTAGCAATTTTTTGGGGAAGAGGAAGAGACAGTATTCCATATCAACATATACAGGAAGATGATACTAGGAGACTGTGATGCAGAAAAACTCTCTATTTTTTATCTTATTTTTATTGGCCAGGACATTTTTTTGTTAAGCTAGAAAGAATGGATGAAACAAAGTTTAACTGAAAATAATTTTGGAATAAAATAATAATAGGCAACATTGTTATCCTTGATGGTTCAAGTCACCAGTACAAACTCTAGCTCAGAGCATTGAACAGTCCTATGGGTGCTGTTAAGGTACTAGAGAATGAAAGAAGGGATCAGGATTGAGAACAATAAACATTTTCTTTCCAGTTTTCAGAAAGAATGTAGTACTGTGCAAGTAATAGGGTGTTAAGTTTCATTTCAAATTCTGTTATAATTAAAATGTATAACACAAAAGTGGTGGTTTTTTAAATACTGCGGGGGGAAACATTGATCACAAAAAGACAAATATTTATTAAGTATGAATCATGCCGGACTAATTTTCTTTCTTTCTTTTTGGATATGGTGACTAGACTTAGATCAAAGGAACATTGTAAATATAATTTTATTAGATTTTTATCAAAATATTTGTCCATATCTATCATAATATGCTTATGAACTAGATAGAGAGATGTAGGTAGATGGTATTACATGAACTGGAAGTAGTCAAATGACTTTAATGGATACAAAGAATATCAAAATTTAATGGCTCATTCTGATGGCATTTTTTGCATTCCTCATATTTCTCGACACCTCTCTATTACATTTCATAGTGATATCTATTTTTCCTCCCAGGCACTGTCTTTCTTGACTTTCGTGATGCCGTTCTTTCTTGAGTGATAGCACTGTCCCTTTATGACAAGAATTTTTCCTTATCAGTCTGATTATCCTTCTCAGTCTCTTTTTCTGGTTCTTCATCCATGTGATACTCACTAATTCTAAGTGTCCCACAAGGCCCCTTCAGATTTCCTCTCCACTATATTATCTCACTTGCTAATATTAGCTCCCATTGGAGTCAATTTTCATCTCTGTACAAATAATAATATACATATATAAACAATATTTGTCCAGATTTTTAAATTGTTTTCATTCATCTTTTTCAGTCTGATATATCTGAAGTTAACCCTCAAAAGTGCTTTAATGTTCATTTTTACAATTGTTTAGTGATTTATACTTATCAGCTTGAATATCTTCCTTTGAAAACTACCTGTTCATAGGTTTTGGCCATCTATCTATTGGGAGAATGACACTTAATCTTATAAACTTCAACCAATTTTTATAAATCTTTGATATGAGACATTTATTTAATAAAAGTATTGTAAATTTTGCATCGTTAACCTTATTAACTTCAACACTTAACATAGCACTTTGTTTTTTGTAAGCACTTAATTTTTATTTGTCAAATTGAATTAAATTGAGAAAATTTCACTTGGAATGAGCTTTGAAAGAGAAGCATAAAACTTCTTATGTTTATTATTTTTGCATTTTTCTTATTAAAGTTCCCACATTTTCACCTGAAAACCATGAAAGAATCATATCACTAAATTCCAGATGACTAAATTAAATGAATCACATAGGAGAGATAGAGTAATTAAAGTGGGTTGGAAGCATAGTGAGTGATCAGAAGACATAGATTCCAATCCTATTTTGGATACTTAACTATGGCTTCCATGAACCTGGGGAAACAATTTAATGTTTCTTGATTAAGTGCTTAATCTGTAAAATAAGGTCTTTTTTAAAAAAATGAAATGTTATTTAGATATAACTTAGCCATTTATTACTTGTTAAATTGACTTTTTAAAAAAATATAAGTGTAGGCCTTCATATTTTTCTTGATAAAATTCCATCTTCTTTCATTTAACTCATCATTATTGCATATAGAGTTGTAGTTGAATTCTGGCTGTTGCCCAGTATCTTAGCTATCCCACATGGTTTTATGTTATTTAAAATTTTATAAGAATTCAAGTATACCTTCAGGAATATGGTGGGTGATATGAAAGTTAAAGTGTTCAGGACAAGGGAAATGATCATTTTATTGCCTCACCTTCTTTGGATCACATCTGGAGAATAATTTTTAGTTCTATTTGTTTCTTATTGGGAAACATTGTAGAACTTGTTGCAGAAGAGTGTTATTAGGATGATCAGGGGAATAGGGTCCATGCCATGTATGGACTGAGAAAAAAAAAAAAACTGAAGTTATCTCTTAAGCTACAAGGAGAGAGGAGTGGAGTAGAGTGGAGGTACATGAAATCTGCGTTGCAGTATGTGAAGTGCTGATCTTTGGCAAACGAATTCAGTTTCTTCTTCTTGAATCCAGAAGACAGAAGAAGGAACCGTGATAAAAAAAAAATTGCAGAGGATCAGTTTTAGGCCTAAAATAAGGGGAGAATGCTTTCTCCCAATCAGATTTCTCTAAAAGTAGAAGGGGCTTCTTTTAACTAGGAGAGGAAAAGGGAGAAGATAGATAATTCTTTACTGGACAGCTTCAAGTAGAAATTTGATGTCCACTTGCACTGTTGTTATTCATACTTCATTCCCAAAGAGAACCAATAACATCATTGCATAATGTCTTGATTTGCTTGTGACGTGGTTTTAAGTGAAGCAAATTTACACTAAGTTGTTAGGTAGACTCTCTCAGAATCATCAAAGTCCAAAGGTGAGACCAGATAATTACCAATGTTCCTTTCAAATCTCAGATTCTATGACCTGAACTCATACATAGGGATTATCTACTTTCTTGCCACCACTTCTCCATCGGTGTTTCAGCTTCCTTTAAAACATTTGATTTTCCTTTTCCTTTGCATTCCTCAAATCCTTCTCCTTGAAAGCAGAGACTATCTTGCCTTTTTTTTTCAATTTGTACTTCCAGCAATTAACACAGTGTTTAGCACATATTAAGTGAGCACTGAAATAATTTTTCAGTGTTGTTTTTAATAGCAATAATCTTCAATCTTTCACCATTTTAAACATAATCAACAATCATATTTTTGTAGGTATTGCATAAATTTTTTATCTGGTTCTGTTTTTTTCTCTTGAATGATTCATATATATTTTCCTAAGTTTCTCTAGATTCTTACATGCATGATTTCTTATGGGGAAAATAATATTCCATTACATTAAATATGTCACAGTATATCAAGTCATTCATAAATTTTGATAGTGACTTAGTTTTTTTCCCAGATAGTTTTTTCCCCTCCTTTTTGCTAAAATATATATTGTACATCCCAGACAAGTCAAAAAAATCCCTTGATCACTTTCAACCCTCATATCTTAGTAAAGACAGTCTAGGACCTTGATCCTATGAGTGTTTGAAATAATAATGGTTCCAGCATGGTGACTGCAGCTATCATCTGGGATAGAGTTGCTTTCTGGCAATTACACCAGTGGATGCTAAAGTCATAGCTTCTGAAGACACAGAAAACAAAGATCTTGCCACTAAACTCCTTGACATTATCAAATACTTCAGCATTAGCAACTTATTTAATTATCAGTGGAAAAATAATTTAAAAAGATTACTTACCACCTGCTTTGCCATTGTGACATGAGGACCATATGACTTTTTCCTGTGCTTACAAATAAAACCTTTTATATTTGCTTTACTCTCCATTTGAATGTGAGGTCCCTGAGAGCATCAAATGCCTTATTTTTTCACTTAATATAGTCTTTATTCATTCATTCATTTATATTAGACATTACTGCTATCTTCTAACTTCTTAGGGGTACACACTAAGAGGAATAACTGGATTAGAAAATATGAATAATTAAGCAATTTCTAATGCATACTTACAAACTGTTTTCTAGAACAGTGTCTACTGAGTACTAGTATGACTGCATCCTTTGTCCTTTTTTTAGTTTTATTTTTGTCCATAAAATGTCATTCTTGTGATCATTCCATTCCTCTACCTTCTAGTACAGTAGTGGAAAATAGTGTGTGATGGTTTAATCAGATATGCCTTATCAATTTTAGTAATACCGTAGTTCCATTTTGGGGGTATTCGTGATTAAATATATACATATATATGTACAAACATGTGCATACACATTTTAATCCTATCAAGAAGAAAGAGTAAGATTCTTAAATGTTTATAAAATTCCTTCGAAAATATATTATACACCCTTTACTTTATTAAGTTGACTCTAATGAACACAATTTAATCTTTTCTTTATGACTCATCAAATGACTCATGACCTTTAATATTGGTCCATGAGTCTATATCTTCAGTAATACTTGTTGATTTTTATATTTAAATGTTTTCTTTGGTTCTATTTTATCATTGTTACTCTTGTTTTGTTTTTGTTTTTGTTATATTTATAGGCTGTGGAGAATAGGATGAAACTTATAATGACCCCAGGAGAAATCTTGATATGTATTAGTCTAAAAAGCTTTGGTTTGTGTTGATCATGCTGAATGTTTCAACCACCCCAAGGATGTTTTAATATTCTTATTGCTCTAACAGCAATGGATCACAGTAATGATATTAAAGAATATTGACACATTTAGGAAAGCTTGTCTCTAAGAGGAAAATATCCCAGACTACTTTTCCATTTTTAGTGTTTTTTTTTTCATTCCTCTGCCTCATAATAATCTCTTCTCTTTGCTTTTATTTGACCTCTCTCTCCATCCAACTATTTTTATTTCTACTCTCTGCTAACATTCTGCTATCTGCAACTCAATTCCTTCTTTTATCTTTGACTCTCCTCACTCCCACCACTTTCTTTGCTTGTTTTCCTGCTACTTCTAAAGCCTTTCTCATCTTTGGTTAGGCATTACTTTTATAGTCTTTTACTTACAATGAAAAAGTGTCATTTCATATGACTCCCAAAATAAGTATGCACATTGTATATTTCTAAAATAATTTCTTCAGTTTTTTCTTTTTTTTCTTCTTTAGGTGATATTGTTAGGATCACTCTTTTTCAAATTGTGGCTATACTAGATGGTTTAAACTTAAACTAAATTCCCAGGCACAAGTAGAGATAAACTGATGGACAAAGGAGGTACTGTGTAGTACAACTACTCACAGGTCTTGGACTTGGAGAAGAGATAAGGAAAATTGTCAGCTTCTTTTCATTGGAAAGGTGGAAGAAAGTGGGTAAAGAAAGCTGCTTCCACTATCAAACATGCTTGCTATGTGCTTGGTTTTGTTTAACATTTTGAAATGATTAAAACAAAAATGAAAGAAAAAATGTTTTAATTACTACTGTTTTTTGTTGTTAATTAGTGATAATAACAGTAGAAACAGCAATGGTAGTAACAATAGTAATCTTTATAGCAGCAGCAGCAGCTGCTGCCCTTAGATATAATTCCATCATTCTATGAGTACATCCTAGTCACTGGAAGAAGTGATTTAATAATTTACTTTTATATAACACTTTGAGGTATACAAAACCCTTTCTTTGTTACAATCCTGGTGGTGTATAATAGTACAAATTTCATCATTTTCCTTTCATATATGAAGAAACTGAAATTCAGGGATGAAGTGATTTGAATGATTAGGGTATATCAAAACCAGCACTTAGTTCCAGGTCTTCTGACTCCAAGATGATTCTTATCAATGCATCATCTTTATCTATAGCCTGATTTGCTCTGGGATGACTCCTCTATCTCTTAATTCTTTGGTTATCCAGTTTCCATTTCTACTCCTTGGATCTGTTTTACTACACAGTCTGATATAGGTTCTTATATTCTCTCTGGATAACTTCCAAGACTGACAAACTTCCATAAAAATATTCTTTTAACCCTGTTGGCCAATATCCTCCAAGTTGTCCCTTAGACAACACTGTTTGACAGGATAAGTATGAATGCATAAAAGAAATCATATTTCAACCCTAGACTTTTTAGTAAACAATTTCCTTCTACTAGTAAATGTAATCAAAGCTAAACTCTATTTTGTATATATAAATTGTTTTTATTTTAGTTTTAAAACTTTATAATTCATTTTTATGAGAAGAATAATTTTCCTAGATAAATATTAAATAAATATTTGAATGTGTGCCCAGAGGTCAATTCAGATAAAATATTAATAATTTGTCTTGCTATGTAATATTAGATCGATGAATTGGCAGCACAATATATAGTTAAAATCCTTCATGATTTGGCTTCGAACTATTCTTTCCAGACAGATTTCCCATTTCTTCCCTTCAAAAACTCTGTTTCAGCCAAATTGGTCTACTACATTTATCTTAAATCCTAATATCTGTATACAAGTTCCCTCTCCATCTCCATTTCCCTCTCTGTCTCTCTCTTTCTCTGTCTCTCTGTCTCTCTCTTTCTCTCTGTCTCTGTCTCTCTCTCAAAATGTCCTCTCTTTTCAATCTTTGAACACTCTAATTCCTTTCAAAACTCAACTCAGGTGAAACTCCCTACATAAAATGTTTCTTTGTTGTTCACTTCATACCATGCCTCCATCCCTCAAATTTATTACTGTTCTCCTATTAAATTGCTTTTGTTCCCAATGCATATATTTTTAATTTACTTAATTTTGTGTATACTTTTCCCCAGTAAAATATAACCCCTTTGTAAACAGGATGATTGCATTTTAATCTTTGTAAACACAGCAGCTAGTGTGCTGCCTTGCTTGCACATGTAATGCATTTCATAAATGCAATTGAATTGAATCAAGTTATTACATTATCCAGGTATACAGCAGAAGTATGGTGAGTATTAATAACATCTATAGAGATGGATCTTATTTATTTGATTCACTATTCCTCACTTTGAGTAAAGTGTTCAATTCTACATTTCACTCTGAGGGTTACTTGTGCTCCTATTCTGGAACTAGTATTAGTATTATTCTATTTCTAATATTCACTATAGAAAAAAGATTCCATTATTATTAATTTCAAAATAAATTTCACCAAGAACAACGTTGAATAAGAGTGTGTGTTTGTATTGTTTCACTAATCCTTTATAAGCTTATTACTGTAGGAAAGCAATGGGATGCTTCAATCCACTCGAAACAAACCCCCAAGCTCTGCAGTTATTTTCAGCCCCTAAAACCTACTTCCTATTCATGTAAACTCTGCCAGTGCACTTTCATTTTATTTACTACATAGAATGTTGAATGATGCTCTGAATAATTTATATTCATTTCCACCAACATCATTGTCAAGGACAGCAACAGAATCTGCCTCACTTGTGTACAGGTGCAAAACGTAAAGATGGACAGAAGCTGGCATTTTTATTTGGATCCTATAAGCTTCTGGCATCACATTATCGTGCAGCCCTCCTCCGTGCTCCCTCAATTGCCCAGCTGCAAAAGACTTTAAAGAATTGTCACTGTCTTTACTGCAGGATTCTTCAGGGAACATAAAGCAATGCTAGCATTTTCCTAATTTCTGTCACATAGACTCCAGGGACCAAACCCACATGAGCAGATTCCTAAGAATCACAGGCTCCCAATCATTCCCCACAGACAAATGACATCCCAGGAGCAGACATGGGGAAAATAACAGGACTTTTTTACCTGTAGGCTGCTCTATCCTGGCATCAGTGGTGGAACTATCCTTTGTGTCTTTGTTTCCCTGTAATTTATTGGTTATCCACTATGCTTTCTCCACCCTCTACCACATAGCCAATCAAACTTTTCCCACAGTAAGTTTTGACTTCTTATGAATATAAATAAGAATTATTTTGGCATTATCATGCAACACATATTTCCATGTTTATCATATTGCGAAAGAAGATACATATCACTTAACTAGAAAAAGAAAACCCATGAAGGAAATGAGGTGAAAAATGTCATGGCTCAATATGTATTCAGACACCATCAAATCCTTCTAAGGAACTGGATAGCCTTTTGGTCATAGTCCTTTAGAGTTGCCTTGGATCCTTGCATTGTTGATAATAGTTAAGTAACTCACAGTTGATCACAATACAATACTTTTGGTACTGTGTGTAACATTTTTCTGGTTTTGTTTATCCTTTCTTATGCAATAGTATTCATCATAGTCTTATGCCACAATTTGTTTTGTCATTCTTGAATTCATTTAATTTCCAATCATTTGCCTCTATGAAAAGAGTCACTATAAATATTTTAATTCATATAGGTTCCTTCCCCTTTTCTCTATTCCCTTTGGGATACAGACCTAATAGTGGTATTTCTGGCTCAAAGAGTAGACACAAATTTATAGCCCTTTTGGCATAATTCAAAACCAGAATACTTGAGCCATTCCATCAAAAGTACAGTAAGAGGCAGTTAGGTGTCTTAGTGGATTAAGAGCCAGGTCCAGATACAGGCAGTCCTGAGTTGACATCTAGTCTTAGATATTTCCTAGTTGTCACTTAACCACAACCAACTAGTTTTTACCACTCTTCAGTCTTGTAAACAATACATAGTATTGATTCTAAGATAAAAAGGTAAGGTTTTAAACAAAAGAGTACATTAGGGGAGGTAGAGCCAAGGTGGCAAAGTAGAGAAGAGTTCAGCCAAGTTCTCCCAAAACCACCATCTAAATAAACACCTTTAAAATAATGCCTCAAATCAAGTTCTTGAATGTCAAAGTCAAGAAGAGATCAGTGACATTATTTCAGTCTAAGACAACTTGCATCTTGGAAAGAAATATCTGTGACACAGGGGAAGACAGTGGCCTGAAGTGCACTCAGTGAAATATTAGGGTGGGACTAAGGGGTGGTGACAAAAGAGCAGCATCTTTGAGAACTTTCAAGTCAAAAATGGTAAGGGGACATGGCCACTGCTCAGAAGGAAATTATAGGAGACTACTGTGTTAGAATTGGACAAAAAAATAAGATGCTATTTGGCAACTCCATTACTTACACCCATTTGTGGACCATAATTTAAAGGCAGAGAGGATCACTTTCAATTAAAAGAAGTAGGAGCCTAGAAGGGCAGTATCATTTCTGGTCTGAGTAAAGGCGCCTGGAGGACCAATATCTATTGTAATTCTAAAGGACCAGGCACACTTTCTCTGTAAGAAACAGAGTGCGGACCAACAGAACAGTAAATGTCCTCTCCCTAGATCAAATCACCTTGGAAACACCAAAATCTTCCAGAACTAGCTCTGAAATTGGCAGTGTGAGGAAGACTAATGCTCGAGACAGTACCTATTTTCTCTTTTTCGAGGAAAAGAGATCAACATTAAAATGAAATTCAAAATCAAGAAATGATGTGGAAAAATTAGTAAACAACAAAAAACTACTTGGCTATAACAATCTCCTAGAGTGCCATGGAAGATAAAGAAGTCAAAATAACTATAAGCAAAGTCTCAAAGAAAAAGAGAGAGAGGGAGATAGAAGAGAGGGAGAGGGAGAGATAGAGAGACAGAGAGAGATACAGAGAGAATCAAAGAAAAGCCCTAAAAGAAATCCAGGAAAAGCTAAAAGATTAATTAAAAAATCAGATGACAATGGCATAGTACAGTAAGGTAAAGAGATGTCAACAAATGAAAATAATCATGAAAAGACAAATAACAATTTGAGGAAAGAGCCAAAAAATTGGAGAAAATAACACTATTAAAATCAGAATTGGCTAAATGAAAAAAATGTGTGAAATTTCACTAGTGCAAATAGTTGGGTTTATTTTTTTAAAGAGAAAATGACAAATGGAAAAAGAGGAACAAAAGCTCACTAAAGAAAATAATTCTTCAAAAATTATCATTGGACAAGTAGAAGCAAAAGACAATGAAAAAATCAAGAAATACCAAAATGAAACCAAAAGAATGAAAAAAATAGGGGGAAATGTAAATTATTTCATAAGAAAAAACAGAAATCTGAAAACAGTTAATGAAAATAGAATTTGACAGTTATTGTATTATCTGAAGTAAGAGTCAAAGAAAGAGCCCTAGGCATCATAATTAAAGTCATCATAAATCCCAAAATGAAAAATCTTAGGAATATTATAGCCTAATTACAGAGCTTTTAAGTCAAAGGGAAAATATTTCAAGTACCCATAAATAAATGATCCAGATAATATAGATTGACAGACAGGATCACAAAATGTAGTTCTTCCTCCTACTTTCCTTGGTGTCTTTGAAGACTTACTTCATATCCTACCTACTACAAAACTTGTCTCCTCCATTTATATTGCATATATTGTGATTATCTACTTATATTCTGTGTGCTGTCTCTCCCTCACTAGAATGGGAGCTCGTTGAACAAAGAGACTATGTTTTTCCTTTTTTGTATATCCAATTACTTTACACAATGCCTAGAATATAGTATGCAATTAATAACACGGTGTCTATTGGATCTTAACAATTGGAATCTCTGCTGACACCTAGGTGGAGCACTAGATAGAGTGCTGGCCTTAGAGTAGGGCAAGAAGAACTAAATTCAAGTTCTATCTCAAACCCTTACAAGCTTTGCAAGCTGGGCAAGTCACTTAATCTCCATCTGCTTCACTTTTCTCAACAGTTAAATTAAGCCAACATTAACACTTTTCTTGTAGGATTGCTGTGATATTAGTAAAGCACTTAGCATAGTGCATAGCACACAATAGGTAGTAATAATGAATGCTATTTTCTTGACCTATACATGGGCCAAAGAACTGAATATCAATTGACTATTTTCAATTCTTACTGCCTCATTGCATTCCATCAAACAATATTTTTAAAGCATAAGAAAATGTAAGTCCTATGTTTTGCCAGTGTTTTTAGTTTGAGGCTAAACTCAAGTGTGAGCAAGCAAGGGAAGGTGATACCTACTTGGTGTGGATGCCACTGATCAGGAATCATATGCAGACATACTAGAAAACATGGGTAGTTCACCAGACTTCCTCTACTAAGGGAAAATCAGTATTAGATTGAAACAAAAATACTGCCAATAACTAGTATTGTTACTTTGGCAACATCCTCAGAATTGGGGTTGATGAAAATAATCTAAAACTAACAGAAATTAGAACAGAACAGACCAAAGAAAGATAAATGTGGTGGCAATGGCTTCACCCTCTCTCTCATGAAAGACATCAAAAAGTTGTGTGAAAAATATAGTGTAAAATAATCTGTCAAAAATTACTGTGGTGGGAATGTAGGGGAATACTAAAATAATTAAGATAAAAAATTTTTCAACAATTCACCTAGACATTAAGGGAAAGGTCATTTCTGAGATCAAAATAAGTATCAAGTACTGTCAACATCACTTCCTCAGTGAAAATAACAACCCCAGGATATATATTTATTTACTTTAGCGTGGGTGCACACACACACACACACACACACATACACTGCTGTTTTATTTGGAACTGATTTGTTGACATGGAAAAATAGGAAAGACAAAAGAGAAAGAAAAAAATGATTACCCAGCATGGAATCCTAAATAATGATAAGAGGACGCCATCCCTTTGGGAGGAAAAAACAACTTATTCCATTTTAATCTAGCACATTCTGTATTTAAGTCTAGCATCTATGGCTTTAGTGACTTCCTAAGAAGGAAAAAAAATGGGGCTGAGCAAAAAAAAAAGTTATTTTATTTCCATCGGTTCAGATGACTTAAAAGAAACATTACTGATGATGACTAAGGATCATATTGTAAGTATGTTGGCATGTTAATTCCATTTTTCATACTTATCCCCAAATGCTTCATTTGTTGACATATATTTAATTTTTCAATAGGATTCCTACCCTTCATCCCTGCAATATTACTGTTTACAGATGGGTTTGTTATATGAGCTTTAAATACTGACATTCCAGCAAATGATTATTAAAATTAAGGAATAGGACAAACTGACATTATAAACTTCCTGTAATTACAGTCATCTCCCCAGCAATTTGCATCTATTCTTTAACAAAGGCAGTAGCCACACACAGTACAGTGATTTGAAAATTATCTTACAAATTATCATAGGAAAGCTTGTCACATCTAAATTTCATGACAACTGATTCAGAATGATTAATATTGTAGGCTCTTGGTAATAAACAACTTTTGCATTATGTACTCAGCTTGACACAATCCATGACTA
Organism: Gracilinanus agilis; assembly: GCF_016433145.1. NCBI lineage: Eukaryota > Metazoa > Chordata > Mammalia > Didelphimorphia > Didelphidae > Gracilinanus > Gracilinanus agilis. The sequence continues at coordinate 113,347,906 of NC_058135.1, read as the reverse complement.
AAACACCATCTGGGCTCTGAACGGTGCCCCCTCCCACCTTTTTTCAGATAACGAAATGAAAATATCTTTTTTCCCTTCCTACAACTTGAAGATTTTCTAAAAATGAGTCATGTCATGGAAACAGACAAATGGAGAGACTCTCACTCTTTAGGTCAAGTTGATGTTAAGTATGGGTTAAGAGAAGGGGTTTTTATTCAAGGATATAGCTCTCTAAGAAATATGCCATATCACACAGCACAACACAGCACAGCACAGCACAGAACATCACATTGAGGCTCCCTCCCTCCTTTTTTCCATCCTTCCTTCCTCCCATCATGTCAAAATTTCTATTCAGCTCTGATCTTTTCATCAGAAATCCACTTTTGAATATCGATTTTCTAGAATATCAGAGTCAGTTTTCATTAACAATTTATTGAAAGATGATGCCTAGGATCTTTTTTTTTATCATTGTTTTCAGGTAATTCAATGATCATGTATTTTAGGTAATTCAACTGACAACAGGCCAATTGTTTTTCTGATAAGATATTTTACATTTTAAAAATTCTTTTGATTTTGTTTTTTTTTCTTGATATCTCATGGAGTCATTAATTTGCACTTATGCAATTTTAATTTTTTTAAAATTCTATTTATTTATTTAATTCATTTAGAATATTTTTCCATGCTTACATGATTCATGTTCTTTCCCTCCTCTCCTCCTACCACCCTCCTGTAGCCAACAAGCAATTCCACTGGGTTTTACATGCATCATTGATCCAGACCTATTTAGATATTATTAATATTTGCACTAGAGTAATTATTTAGACTTTATATCCCATTCATATCCCCATCGAACTATGTGATAAAGCAATTGTTTTTCTTCTGTGTTTCTACTCCCACAGTTCTTTCTCTGGATGTGGATAGCGTTCTTTCTCATAAGTCCCTCAGAATTGTCCTGGATTATGCAATTCTAATTTTAAGAAATAATTTTCCTTAGTGATCTTTCATATGTCCTTTTCATTTGGCCAATTTTTAATTCTTTAAGACATTTTCTTCTTCAGTCAAATTTTGTATAACTTTTTTCAATTTGTCCAATTCTGATTTTTTAGAAGTTATTTTCTTCAATAAATATTTGTGTTTCATTTACCAAGCTGTTGATTCTTTCCCTTTATTTTCGTAATTATTTTAATTTCTTTTCCTAATTTTTCCTCTACCTCTTTTATTTGATTTTTTAAAAAATGTTCTTTTGGATTTTCTTCAAGGCATTCTTTTCAGATCTGAGACCAATTTTTTTCTTTGAGTTTTTTGGATATAGCAGTTTTAACTTTGTTGTTTTCTGGTTTTGTATTTTGATCTTACCTACTTCTTTGACAAGGTTTTCTTTTGTTATTATTGTTAGCTCATTTTTCAAGCCTATTTCTTGACTTTTAAATTTATTATACATGTGGGTTCTGATACCAAGGTTTTTGTGAAGCTGTTATCAAAGATAGTTCTGAAGGCTTGTAAGTTTTCATTTCTCCCACGGTAGTATGAACTAAGAAGAGGTATATTTAGTAAACTGGACAGTGCTCTACCCTGTGAGTGGCATAAGTAGTCCTTTCTGCCCTGGAATTATTACTCTCTGGACTCTGACACAGTACTGGGACTCAGATTGGTACAAGGCAATGCAACAGAATTGTGATCCCCGTGTCATCAAAGGGACTTCTGTAAAACCCTTCTGACATTTTGTCTGACTCCCTTTAAATCTGTGGGATGAGTTAAAAATCCACTGTTTTTGATTCAGTTTCCCAAAAGTCTACTGCCCATTTGTATTGGCTTTGCTGCTGGCTTACAGAAGAGTAGCCTGACACTGTTTTGCTGGGTTGTTTGCATTATACTTTACTTTCCTTTAATTCCAGTGAGACAGATCTTTCCTGGTGATGTTTTAAATTGTCTTGGGTTTAAAGGTTGTTTCACCTCATTGATTTGTGGGTTCCATTATTCTAGAATTCATTTTGAGACATTATCTTAATGTTCCTTGGAGAGGAATTTTAGAGAGCTTAGGTGACACCCTGCTTTTTCTCCACCAATATGGCTCTTCCCCTCCACGTCAAAGAATTGGTGGTGGCCATAGCTCTAATTAAAGTTCACAGAAATTACCCAATGTTGTTTTTGTACTTTCTATTTGCTGTGTACAGCTATCTTGTATTAGCCCCTGGGAAGACTACCCAAGAGGAGAAGCAAAAGGTTGGCTTTTCTTTTCTTAAACCCCACCAGTCTTTCATAAAGCGGAGAAAACTTCATGGAACTTAAATGCAAATTTACATTTACAGGCAAACTTTACCCTGCCCTGTCTTACTTTAGCTGACATGTTTCTAAATTACTTACTTATCTTTTTCTTACTATGTACACATTTCCCAGTCTCAATAAAACCACAGTTCTTTCGCTACATTAATGCTAGGGATATAGCTAGACAAGCAAGTGAGAGAATGCTGACTACCTTTCCTCCTTAATTATCCCTAGGGCAATGGTTTTCTAAAACAAAAGAATCCATCGCTTCAAGGATGTTTACAATGAGAATAGGAATGGGGCAGGAAGAAGAAATGTCTCCTTAACTCAGACTACTTAATTTACTACACCTCTGTAATATTTTGGGTTCTATTTAGAATAGTAGTTTTTAAATAGTTAAATCACTTCTTAATCATGCCCCACTCCTTATCCCTCAAGAGACTACATGTCATATCCCACCTCCAGACCAAGTGCCACATGTACCTCACTCCTCTTACCCAACAAAGGGATGGGAGAAAGCCCTCCCTCTGGGCTACTGGGGAGAGGGACCAGTGAAATGAGGAATGTCCTCAGCATGCATAGAGAAAGGGAGGGGAATGGCCACAATGCTCCACTACCCTCCAGCTCTGCTGCCTATGAGCTTCCCACCTTATCCCCTGTGTGCTCCCATTGGGCTGCTGGGCAGAGGTGTGGGTCAGGTGAGGAATCTCCTCAGACTGAGTAGAGAGAATGAAGGAAGGAAGCACAAAGTAATCCTTTATTCCAAATTCTAATGTATGAAGCCATTAAAGGTTTTTGAACATAAGCTTAGACAGTCTGACTTGTGAATCAGGAAGACCATTTTGGTAACTGTATGAAGATCAAACAAATTGAAGAATGAACAGGTTGAATACAAGTTTGCATCTAATGTAGAGATGATAGAGGTAGAAATATAAACAAAGAGAACAGAATTGGTGCCAGAAATGTGGAAATAGAATAAATAGGACTTAGGAACTTGAAAGACATGCAAGATAAGACACAAGGAAGAGTCAATGATCATTCTGAAATTTTAAAGGTAAATGGCTATCCAAAGAAGTATGGGATAATGGTAACTTTGGGACAAAGGATCATAATTTAATTTTAGATATGTTGAATTAAAGGTTGTCTAACCAGATAGAGATGCACATATGAAACTATAGCTAAAGATATGGATTTTTAGAGGCATCTTTGTAGAGTTGGTAATTAGAGGTATGAGAGTAGAAATTTGCAAGGAAGAGGGAGTAAGTGAAAGAGAGTAAATCATGGAATAGAGCCTTGAAAATATACATGCTTAGTGGAAGGGAAGAGAAAGATGAACTATCAAAAGAAATTAATAGAGGATGACGAGAAGAGGAGATTAGATTAGTATATTGCTGTAGAAGCAAAGAAAGATGAGAATATACAAAAGGAGGGTATTGTCAACTATATCAGTGCTTCCAAGAGGACTAGTAGAATGATGACTGGTAATAGTGATTCTGTAGCCTTCTTTGAATAGCATAATTGGGAAATCCAGATTGTAGAATATGGCAGAGGTGGCTTTTAAGTAAGACTCCAATTGTAGATTATATTTTTTTACAAGTATAGAAGAGAGAATTTTAAGTAAGACCAAAAAATCTAAAAGTTATACAAAGATGATAGTTGTAGGAATAGATGTATATTTATTTATGTACATGTAAATATGTATACATAAATATATTCATACATATGTATACACACTCATACATATATCCTCTGTCTATAACACTATACATTATTTAATACATAGAATTTATACATAATATTTTTCTATATTTTTATTTTTCTATATTTTTAAAAGAAAGATAAGGTAAGGAAAAAGAATATGATAGAATAACATATGACAGATTAGAAGACTACCCAACAGGGCAAATGTAAGTTGACTGTGAAACTACTTTTAAAAATTTTATAATTTTTTATTGTCAAATTATTACTTATAAAACTTTACATTTGTACTGCCACAATTAAAATTCCTATTGTCCGCTGATCTCAGTATTCTCCCAAATGCTTCTGTTTCACCTCAAAATTTCTAGAAGAGAGTCAACCTACACCAATCTCTAGGTTTTCTCAATGAAACTACCACTTAATGATTTCTCTCCTCCTAATTGTCTATGCCCATAGCTTGAAGCAGTATTCTGCATGTTTAACTTCAGCAGCAATGTCAAAAAATAGTTTAAGATATTGATGAGAATGGATTCAGGAAACAATCTTTCTCATTACCTGCAAAGAACTCTGAGATATGGTCTATATTTAAAAGGAAATACTTTCCTTTGTCACTTATTTTCTTACCCATCCCATGAAACTCTGCCAAAATAATTGAACTAATCATAAATGACTTATAGATAAAATTTCTTCCTATATACAGAAAAAATATACCCACAATGACACCACACATAATGAGTATCTATTATACATAATTTAATTTAAATTTTTATTAATAATTTAAAATTTAAAACAACACACTAAAAATTATTGTTTTCACATTTAATGAGTGAACAAATCAGGATTTTTAGAATTTCCAATGAATAATTGGAGAAATGTAAGGCTTATTTAGGAGGAGGAGGAGGAAGAGGAGGAGGGAAAAGAGGAAGAGTAGAAGGAGGAGGTGAAGAAGGATAAAAAGGAAGAGGAGAACAAGAACAAGAAGAACAAGAACAAGAGAAGAAGGAAAATGAAAAGAAAGAGGAGAAAGAATAGTTATGTATAATTACACACACATCTATAATCCTTGAAACTGAGGAGGCTGAGGCATTACTTGAATTTGGCAGTTCAGAGAAGAAGTGAATTTACCCAATCCTCACTACATCTGGAACCAGCATGAGGAGTCCCTAGAAATGAGAGTTGTCTGAGACAAATCAGCTCAAATTCAAAATGAAGTAATTTAAAAATCCAATACCAGTAATGCAAACATTTTAGAGCCTGAGTGCTGGGTGCACATATCCCCACCCCCACCCCTTGCAACACATAGGAGAAGGAAAAGTGCTCTCATTGGGCTGCTGGGCAAAGGAGTGGGTGAAGTAAGGAATGTCCTCAGCAAGTGTGGAGAGGGCAAGGACTGTGGAACAAACACTCTGCTTCCTTCCAGCTCTGTCACCCACCTTACCCCAGAGAGGTTGGAAGAAGTGCTCTCATAGATAGAGCTGCTGGGTAGAGGGGAGAGTGATATGAAAAAATACCAGGCACAGTGAAGAGGGGGAAGGGACCAGCTCCGTCTTAGTTCCTCTGGCTTTTTAATAATGAACTCAGTGAGGTGGGGGAGAAAGTGGCACAAGTGCCCATAGAGAGAGCTCTGTGTGCCATCTTTGGCACTTGTGCCACAGGTTCACTGTCTAGTAACAATTAGCAGTAAGGTCTACCCCTGAACTACTGTTGCAATTCCAGCCTAGGCATAATAGAGACAACCAAATCTCAAACAAAGCAGGAAATGTGTTTTCATTGATAACAATTAATTCAACTAGGGAATGTCATAAGAATTGATGGAGAAATCATTAACTATTTCTCTGAGTTTCTTAATATTAACTTAATTTACTGGTCTCTTTTACCTTTTTGTTCTTTTTTCAGTGCAGTTTATAGAATAATTATTTCTAATAGATACTTTCTATCCTGCACTAGAATACAGATGTAATATCATATGAGACAATAAATTCATTTTATTTTAACTCAGATAATTTCCCTTAAATGTTCTAATTAAAAATGATTAATTTATGCACCAAATAGTATAACATCCATATTTCTAAAGGAGAAACTAAGGGAGTTTAAGGAAGAAATAGGCAGTAAAACCATACTAGAGGGGGACCTCAACCTTCCTCCATCAGAACTAGATAAATTGAATCAAAAAATAAATAAGAAAGAAGTAAAGGAAGTGAATGAAATGTTAGAAAAATTAGAATTAATAGATATCTGGAGAAAACTGAATAGGGATAAAAAGGAATATGACTTCTTTTCTGCAGTACATGGTACATATACAAAGATCAACCATGTACTAGGGCAGGGATGGGCAAACTTTTGAGCTTGGTGTGTCAAAAAAGTGAGTATAACTAGGGCATAATTTTGTGATATTTATAGTTTAAATAACAATAATGTATAATTGTAATATATAATTGTATTTAATAAACCAAAAATTAATTATTTAATTTACCTGCTTAATGATTTCTTTGTATATCTGTCAGTCTGTTTCTTTTGTTGGTCTTGATATTATTTAACTTGGGTGGGGTGCCATGAACTAAGATAAGTGAGGGGGACGGGGAATTCTTTAACTAACCTGTCTATTAGTGACTTTTTTGTTACTGAATGTCATTGGCTAATGAAAATACATTTAGCCTGTAAATCTTTAATTGAAGTTTGGTATTTTATACACTTCAATCCCAAGAAAGTGCTACTAACTTCATCTGTCAATCTGTTTCTTTTGTTGGTTTTGATATTATTTGGCACTGAGAATAAGGTCTCACAAAAGTACGTAAAGGAAAAATTGTGAGTAAAGCCATTGCTATATTTTTCAGGGTACTAATAGTGTCTGGTAATCAATTCCAGGAACTCCAAATTTCCTGTTCTTAGTAGCACTCCTTTTGATTTTCCAAGAGGTACCTTTCCAAATTCTCAAACTTTGACCTCAAGTCAACAAATAACTGAGCCCAGATGCCGTCTTGAAATTCTGCAAATTGCATCTCCAAATCATCAATTTCCTTCTCCTCAAGAAATACCTTAATTGTTTCAAAGCACTCCACAAAGAGCTCAAGAACTTTGCCTTAGCTCAGCCATCTTACATTATTGCACATCAGCAGTCCACTGTAGGTGGAATCAACCTTCAGAAAAAGTCCAGAAAATTCTCACTTGTGAAGGGGGTGAGCAGCTATTAAATTAACTATTTTCGTAACAACTGACATTAAGTCGTTTAAGTCAGTGAATCCTACCTTGGCACATAAAGCCTCCTGATGAATAATACAATGAAAAGGCACAATCAGATGTCCAATAGCATCCATAAATAATTTGACAAATCTGACTTTTTCCTCACCATGTTTGGTGACCCATATGTTGTCCCTGACACAACTTTAGAGATATCAGAGATTAGGTCATGGAATGTTTATATAACAACCTTACATATTTCACTTTATGATGTACTTGTTGGCACTAATACTAACCTTATCAACGCTTCTCTCATTGTGAAATCATCAGAATATCGACCAATAATGGCTAACTGAGTATGTGATGTGACATTAGTAGTTTCATCAAGAGAAATCAAAAAATATTTACAATTGTTTATGTCTTGCTTTAATTGATGTATGTTTCTGTTCAGTCTCATTATTTGGTCTTTTATGATATTACTACTAAGTGGTAACTCAGATATTTTCTTAATAATTTCATCTTTATTCTGCATATCATGAAATATAACTGGTGCACATCTTAGGAGTGTTTCTTTAATAAATTCTCCCTCCCTGAGTGGAGCTATGGAGTGAGCAATGCTCAAACTTGCAGATGTTAAATTTGTAGAGTCTCTTATTAATTTAAGGATGGAATTAGTTTGACTTTTGTAAAGGTGTAGCTGCCTGAAAATCTATTCCTTCCTTTCATCCTCACTTTTTTTTCAAGAGCTGGGAATGATTAGTTTCAAAATGTCTATTTATATTCCATGTTCTGCTTACTACCATTTCAGTACATAGAATGCAAAATGATTAGCCATTTTTTTTTGTAATGCCATACATCTTGGTCCATGTCTCTTGAAAGTGTCATCTACTGCTACTACCACTTCCTTTACTTAACCTTGTTTTGTTTTTTTATTTTTTGGGTTCTCCATCAGGGAGGCAGTGACACAAGATAGCATTATAGATAGCCTGTTAGCCTTACAGGTAATTAGGAGTTAACTAGCCTAACTGACCACATGTAAAGATAGCACATGTAAATGTCTTTTAGGAAAGGGCAGGGCTAATAAGCAGAAATGGGAGTTCATAAGGATACACAACAGTAATACTGGTGAAATGGAGTCTGGCATTCCTTATGTAAATTAAGATGGCTGCTACTATTTCTAATGGCAAGAAACAGCACTTATAGCACAGGCCCTTGCCTCTTCCAGCCTCTCCCTCATTTACCTCAGTAATGATGGTCAATTAGAAATCCGCAATACCCCAGAATAGTATATTGGATGACGGTTGCTGTAAGTATGTGGTTTGCTGGCAATGGTAATCACAGGGCCCCCAGAGATATGTCTCCTGAAGCATTCCACTGCTCCTTGCTCCACTGGCCAGAAGTGAGGTCAAAGGTTCCCCAATGACCCATAAGTCCAAGAACTAGATGCTCTATGCCAGAGTTCTGTTGTTTTGGCCTACAGATCTCTGGCACAGAATGTCTACACTACACTACAGCAAGTTTCATCTTTGACATGCAGTCCAAACTTCTCTGTATGTGGCCACATAAAGCCACATGTCATCAAAAATGGCTACATGTGTCAGTGAGGAGATGCATGTCATAAGTTTGCCATCAGGGTACTAGGACATGAAAACATTGAAAGCAAATTCAGAAAAGCAGAAATAATAAATGCAACTTTTTCAGATAACTATGTGATAAAAATTATACTCAATAATTGTTTATGGAGAGGCAAATTTAATATTAATTAGAAACTAAATAATATAATTCTTAAAAACTGGAGGGTCAAAAAACAAATAATAGAAACAATTACAGATTTCATTGAGAGAATGACAATGAGGAGACAGTATACCAAAATATGTGGGGTATAGCCAAAGCAGTACTAAGGGAAAATGTATTTCCCTGAGTGCCTTTGTCAACAAAATAGGGAGGGAGGAAATAAATGATTTTGGCTTACAACATAAAAATTTAAAGAGAGAACAAATTAAAAATCCCCAGATAACAATTAAATTGGAAATCCTAAAAAATAAAGGAGAAATTAATATGATTGAATGTAAAAGAACCATTGAACTACTAAATAAGACTATGGGCTTGTACTCTGAAAAAAAAACAAATAAATTAGATCAAGTACTGGTAGATATAATAAAAAAGAAAGAAGAGAATCAAAGTAATAGTATCAAAAAATGAAAAGGGCAATCTCACCTCTAATGAAGAGGAAATTAAGACAATTATTAAGAGCCACTTTGCCCTCTTATATGGCAATAAATATAAAAATCTAGGTAAAATGGGTGAATATTTACAAAAAAAAAATAAAATGCCTAGATTAACAAGAGAGGAAATAGAATATATAAAGAATCCCAACTCAGAGAAAAGACATTGAACAAGGCATCAAGGAACTCCCTAAAAAAATTCCCCTGGATCAGATGGATTTACAAGTGAATGCTATCAAACATTTAAAGAACAATGAATTCGTATACTACATAAAGTATTTAGCAAAATAAGCAAAGAAGGAGTCTTACCAAATTATTTTTATGACACAAATATGGTACTGATTCTCAAGCCAGGAAGACCAAAAACAAAGAAAGAAATCTACAGATCAATCTCCTTAATGAACATAGGTGCAAGAATCTTAAATTAAATACTTGCAAAGAGACTACAGGAAGTCATCACAATGATTATTCACTATGACCAGGTAAGATTTATACCAGGAATGCAAAGCTGGTTTAATATTAGGAAAACCATTCACATAATTGACCATTATCAACAACAAACTAACAGAAATCACATGATTATCTCAATAGATGCAGAAAAAGCCTTTGACGAAACACAACACCCATTCCTATTAGAATCACTGGAAAGTATAGGAATATAAGGGCCTTTCCTCAATATAATAAACAGTATTTATTTAAAACCATCAGCAAATGTCATCTACAATGTGGATAAGTTAGAAACTTTCCCAATAAGGTGAGGAGCGACATAAGGATGCCCATTATCACCACTATTATTTAATAATGTATTGAAAATGCTAGCTGTAGCAACTAGAGAAGAAAAATAAATTGAAGGGATCAAAGTGGGCAATAAAGAAATTAAACTATCACTCTTTGTAGATGATATGATGGTATACTTTTAGCAAAGTTGAAAGATACAACATAAATCCACACAGATCATCAGCATTTCTATATATTTCCAACAAAAATCAGCACCAAGATTTAGAAAGAGAAAATACATTTAAAATCACTCTAGACCAGTATTGGGCAAACTTTTTAAAGAGGGGGCCAAAGGAAAGGAAATGCTCATCTGTCAGTCTGTTTCTAAGGCAACTCTTTCGAGGTTTCATTGTACTGTATCCTACTCATTGTATTCTTCAGATTAGGAATAATGTCACACGGCTGGATAGAACATTTTATGGTGCTGCAACTGGCCTGCGGGCCGTAGTTTGCCCATCACTGCTCTAGACAATATAAAATATTTGGAAATCTATCTGTTAAGACAAACAGTAATGTTATGAACTCAACTATAATACATTTTTCACACAAATAAAACTAGTGCTAAACAATTGGAAAAGCATTAATTGTTCATGGGTGGGATGAGATAACATAATAAAAATGACAATCCTACTTAAACTAGTTTACTTATTCAGTCCCATACATATCAAACTACCAAAAAATCCTTTTTTATAGAACTAGAAAATATTATAAGAAAGTTTATCTGGAAGAACAAAAGACCAAGAACAGCAAGGGAACAAATGAAAAAATGGGAAAGAAGGGGGGGGGTGGCTTGAAGTACCAGATCTTAAACTGTACTACAAGGCAGTATTCATCAAAACAATATGGTACTGGCTAAGAAATAGAAAAGTGGATCAACTGAATAGACTATGGGTAAATGCCCTCAGAAAGCTAGTGTTCCATAAACCCAAACATTCCAGCTTTTGAAACAAGAACTCACTGACAAAAACTGCCGAGAAAATTGGAAAATGGAATTGGAAAAATTAGGTTTAGATCACCATCTTACACCTATAACAAGATAAATTCAAATGGGTAAATGACTTATATATAAAGAGTGAAATCATAACTAAATTAGTGAACATAGAATAGTATACGTGGCAGATTTATGATAAAGGAAGGAATTTAAGACTAAGCAATGAATAGGCAGTTTTCAGATGAAAAAATTAAAACTATCATTAATCTCATGAAAAAGTTCTCTAAACACCCATTGATTAGAGAAATGAAAATCAAAACAACTCTGAGGTATTACCTCACACCTACCAGATTGGTCAATATGACAGTAAAGGAAAATAATAAATGTTGGAGAGGATGTGGCAAAATTGGAACACTAAAACTGCTGATGGAGTTGTAAATCGATCCAACCATTCTGGAAGGCAATTTGGAATTATACCCAAAGGGTTTTAAAAGAATTCCTACCCTTTGACTCAGCCATACCACTGCTGGGTTTATACCCGAAAAAGATAATAATGAAAAATGTACAAAAATATTCATAGTTGGGCTCTTTGTTCTGGCTACAAAATTAGAAAGTAATGGAGTGTCCCTCAGTTTGGGGATTGTCTGAACAAATTGTGGTTGGTATCTGATAATGATGGAATATTATTGTGTAATAAGGCACAGTAAATTGCTTGATTTCCACAAGATCTGGAAAGACTTTCACAAACTGATGTGGAGTGAAATGAGCAGAAACAGGAGAACATTGTACACAGAAACTTGTGGGATGATCATATGTAGTTGACTTTGCTACTAATAGCAATGTAATAATCCAGGACAATCCTGAGGGACTTATGAAAAAGAAGGCTATCCACATCGAGAGAAAGAACTGTAGGCATAGAAATACAGAAGGAAAACATTTGATTTATAATTTGTTTATATGGATATAAGATGTGGTGTTTTGGTTTTTTAAAAATTACTCTTACAAAAATGAATAATTTGGAAATTAGTATTTAGTGATAATAGATATATAAAAGTGTAATTGATTGTTGGCTCTTGGAGGGAGAGGTAAAAAGGTAGGTGGGAAAGAACATAAATCTTGTAACCATAATAAAATAATTAATTTTTAAAAATATTTTTTAAAAAAGCTGAGACCTAGAATAGTGGAAAATTTTAAAGCATATTGCCAGGGAGGTTGACCAAATTTTATACCATGTTTAGAGAAAATAAACTTGTTAAATGTAAGAAATGAGACTAGTGACTCATTCGTACAATAGAATGAAAAGAACACAGCATGTGAACTAAAAGCACCTGACTTTGCATCCTAACTCTTATTACCTTCCTTTATAACCTTAACTACCTCAATCTGCTTCTTCATTTTTAAAATAAGTGGGTTGAAGACTTGATACCATAATGCATGCAATATCTAAATGACTATGCATCCTTAATATTAAAGATCCTACTATTAAAAATTAGAAAAGAAGTAGATGATATACCTTTTACAGCTATCTCTACAAGATGTATTCTTAACCAAAAAGATATATAGGTAATCACAAAATATGAATTAGGTTACTTTCATTACTTGAAACTGAAAAAAACTTTTATACAGCACAAGTTAACACACTTAGGAGAAGAGGAGAAGATGTAAAATGAGGGAAAGTCTTTGATTCAAATTTCTCTGGTCAGGATTTGATATCCAAAATACATAAATCATATATATATATATATATATAACATATGTATGCATATATATNACTACCTCAATCTGCTTCTTCATTTTTAAAATAAGTGGGTTGAAGACTTGATACCATAATGCATGCAATATCTAAATGACTATGCATCCTTAATATTAAAGATCCTACTATTAAAAATTAGAAAAGAAGTAGATCATATACCTTTTACAGCTATCTCTACAAGATGTATTCTTAACCAAAAAGATATATAGGTAATCACAAAATATGAATTAGGTTACTTTCATTACTTGAAACTGAAAAAAACTTTTATACAGCACAAGTTAACACACTTAGGAGAAGAGGAGAAGATGTAAAATGAGGGAAAGTCTTTGATTCAAATTTCTCTGGTCAGGATTTGATATCCAAAATATGTAAATTATATATACATATATATATATATATAATATATACAATTATATATCACACATATAAATGTATACATATACACACACACATATATATATATATAATGTTAAATTTAAATTAATGTCCAATAACTCCAAGTATTATAATTTATAAGGTTTATTTGTAATCACTTGAAGTAGAAAAAAATAAAAGAACAAAAATATAAGCCTAAGTAAAACCAAATGGGTAAAATTCTCCTGCCTGGCTCTCACCCAACCTCCACAACTGCCTTTCCAGGAGGAGAGAGAGAGGGAGGAGCTACACCCAAGCCTTTATCTTGAAAGCATAAGTACATAATGTGAGAATGAAAATGGGAAGCTGGGAGAGAGAGTCCTGGGGAGCAAATTCTATCCACACAATTCCCTCTGTGATTCCATTGCAAAAAGAAAATGTAGAAATCTCCCAGATTTACATGCTTAGTTTCCCCAGTGAATTGTTACATATAACCAACTTATATCTCTAAAGATCTTTAATGATAGGTATATATAACATTGAAATTTCTAGGGGGAAATTACAATAATTTGCAGATAAGAGGGAAATAAAGGCAAAGAGAACAAAACCAATGATTGCTAGGCATACTGACAAGAAGCCAGTTAGGGGCAATTCCCTTTGGCATAAGATTTTACATTTAAAATAAATGCATTCAACCCCCACAGTTCAATTCATTACATCCCAAAGTTCATTCTGGATCTTTTGGTGCAGTGTGTGGTTTCTTCAGGCTTCTTTATGGTACCTTCTCCAAACAGTTCACTTTCTTGATATGGGGGTATAACAAGTTTCTTATTGTAAAATTACTCTCAAACAAGAAAAATTTTTATAAATCTAGAATTTTATAACAATAATACGATCCTCTCTGAGAAGGGTATTGACCAACACACACATCACCATAGGTTACATGACTGAGTTATGATGTATATGAATCAATTGTCAAAATAAAATAAAAAACAAAAAATACAAATAAGAGAAAAAAAGTAACTTCTGGATGAAACATAAAATATCAAAGTCTAATGTGTAAAAATTCTAAGTAAGGAAGAATAAACCCATAAAAGGTCCTTGAATCAGGATCCAATTAAAGTGATTTATGTCCCACAAGCCTGTAATAGCAATTATGCACTTACCCATTCAGCAGCCAGAACTGCAGAAAATTGCCATACTATGAAAGAGAGAGAAAATGACTAGATTTTGAAGCAGAAGGTAAATATCATTCCCTGGTCTGATTTAACCTTTGCTCTCAGGGATTGGGGAACCAAAATAGCAGTCAAACTGTGTAAAAGTTAAAAAGTAAAAGTCTGGTAAAAGTCTGGATCTGGCACGAAGGAATTCTGCATCAGAGGGTGTCAAACAACCACTTCCTTGAACCCCCAAATAAGTTCAAACCCCTGTGTTGGAACAGAATCTCATCAATCCCACTAGGATTGGTTGGTCTCCTTGACCTTGTTCTCCTAGGCAGTATGCAGGTTAACTTTGTGCTCCTTGGCACTGGGCAATGTCTTTTTTGTGATCCCTTCTCCTGGAATCAGACACAATCATTAAAGTCCCATAGTATTTAACAATCAATGGCAGGTTTCTATATTCTAAAGCTTTGGGGTATGCATTGATATTAGGGCTAATGGACATTTTAAACTTATCCTAGTGCAAAATAAAAAAAAAACATAAATACTGGTAATATGCTTCAAGTGCAAAAAATGAGAGAAAAAAGAAAACAAATATTCTATTGCTCATAAAAGTAAAAAAATACTAATTTTTCAAATCAAAAATATATAGTTCCCATTACATGAAAAGGTGTCAACCAAGGAGAAGGACACTACAAAGGTTTCTCACCCCAAAATGAGATCCATTTCCTTTTTAACTTGGCCATGATCCACAGTGTGAGTGTACATAATTTTCACCAAGTAACAGCTTTTTTAAAACAGTGGTACAGCAGCTAATGCACATTCAAAGAAGTACCAAAACCTCCAAAATCATAAGAGTCCAGTTGACAAAAGCAAACAAATCCACTATCATTAGGATTCACATGAGTCTTTATAGCCACTTGCTGTGTGACATTTGAAAAAACACTATGAAGCTCATGGATACTTGTCACAAGTTCTCCAGATCTAGCCAATCTTTCAACCTTAGTGAAGATATTTCTAACAAAGACTATTACTGCCATCATTCCAAAATGTGGCAGGAAAAACTGGGGTGTTTCAAAAACAAAATAACAACAACAATACCTTTATATTATTGATGAAAACGTTTTGTGTCTAAAATGTCACCAAGAATCTAGATTATTCTGGTGGAAGGGTAGAGTAAGCTGAAGAGTTACAAATATAAAAACCATCCAGGAGACACAAAGATCCATGGGGAATCTTCCCTCTCAGAGCCCTCCAGGGGTTACCAAGCCCCTTGGGAAATCCTTCCCACCTTCCATATGAGATTATAATCCATCATGGGGTAGTAACCAAGTCCCTTGGGAAATCTTCCTCTTCTGCTATAAGATTGTAATAGCCATAAAAGGCATGTGTTTATATGTCCCATCCATTCCAAAGTAGAAGTGAGGAATACCATAGTTAAAATCACTTCTGATGTCTTATCTTTTACATTTTTATAAATGCAGAGGTGGGGAATACAATAGTGCTATTATACTTCACTTCAACTACAAAATGGACCCTTACATCTTGTTACAAACAATTCAAAGGTAGGTAAATGATCAGTCAGAGGTAATGTATATTTCCATATTGTTTTCCAAAATATAGTACAAATAGGGTGCATGTTAGCCCTGTAAAGCCTTACTGAAGAGTTTTTCTGACAGTTGATAAGGTTTAGAATCTTGAGGAAGTTCAGTTGACCCTGGAGACTCGTGGAGAGGAGCAGGGTCAATCTGAGCTCTTTCTTTGGATTGAAACCTGGCCTATATCGTGCAGCTTTTCTCTTAAAAATTGTTAGCTTAACTATTTTCTTTGAATCTCCCTAATCTCCCTTATTCCCCATCTTCATTTTTCCTTCCCTGCCTGAATTTCTATGAGAGTTTGAAAGGAGGGTAGATCGGAGTGTTAGTTTTAAACTTGATAGTTTAAATAGTGAAATAGGGCTTACTCTTGTTACAAATTATCTATTGAATCATTGAATCCAACTTTCCTAACCATATTGATTACAAAACCACTTGAGAGCTGAGTTAAGGCAGGTCCTTTCTCAGTTTCATGTTCCTGTCTCCCTCCCCTACCTGAAGCTTTCTCTAGGCGGCTGTTAGGGCTATCTTGTATCCTCTATCCCGTCCAATCAACCCTAGAAATCAATAAACCCTGTTTGTCTTTTAATCAAAACCTTTGGCTACTTCATTAGTTGATTGATAAGAGAGGGAAGAGGAGAGAGAGGAATAACATTCTCTCTGGGTTCTGAGGGAATTAAGGTGTTCATTTGGAAGGAAGTGAAATTTAATACTTCCTCTGAACTGTTCCTTTGTAGACCTGAGAAACTGACTAGCAGCCCTCTAGTCAGTTTCAAGCCATTCTTGGCTGGCCTTATCCTTTGTCTGTGGAAGTGCCCTTCCTACCTAAAGAGCTCAGTCTGTTTCCCAGTAGTGTCTCTGTCTCAAATCTGTGTCCCAGTCTGTGTTTCTCAGGCAACAGCTGTTTGCCCAAAGTATCTCATCCTATCCCTTACAACTCCTTATACCTCTGTGTTTATATTCCCTAAACTCAGTCATTCCCTTACTACTTCTACCACCTCAAATTACCACCTTTATCATTATACCTTCCTTATTCACTTTACTGCCTTAGGGATTCACAAACCCCTATCCACAGTGCCTTATCTTCTATTCCAGCCATACCTCTGCCTTAATATCCCTACTACCTCTAGCTTATTCCCTTAATTACCTCCAGCCTTTGGTCACATATCATCCCATTGCCTCAGTCCCTTATTACATCAGCTTATTCCCTTATTACATCAAACACGGTTCATAGCCACTGCAGAAATGTAATATTAGGCCTGGTTTTCTATCTTCCTGTCAGCATTTAGTTTGATCACTTTAACCCATCTAGTTCTCATTTAACATAAATTACCAAGACTGTATTTAGCTAGATTCTTCCTTATACTGGAGATAAAGTTTGTTGTCAAAACCACACTCTTTCCAAAACAAGTCTTTCCAGTTTGAAATACTCCATTGAACTTTTTCCCATGCCATATCTCTCAGGAATACAGGATTACCTTGAGAGTATGAGGAGTATTAAAGTGAGACTTCTAAATAAAATTTATACTCTCTAAACCATTTTTATCCCACCAGAAACCATTTTTGGATTATATGTATCATCAGGCTTAGACATGATACTATCCTCATGCAAGAGTATGTGGATTCTCTCAATATTGATCATGTTTAACGTATCTAAAGTTCTATTCATTTCCCTAACTTCTTTCTTTTTTATTTTTTGGTTTTATTTATCTAGTTCTGAGAAGGGAAAATTAAAGTTCCCTGATATTATTATTTTGTTATTTTTTTCCACCTTGTTAAACTCATTTAGTTTTTTTCCTTTAAGAATCTGGATGCTATGCCACTTGGTGTGTATGGGTCCAATACTGATAATTCTTTATTATCTTTCTTTATTATTCAAAGTTCATCTCTTCCATTAATACAACGTTTAGCTGCAACTCTTTCAGAGATCATGACTGACATCCTCTGCCTTCTTGGAACAGCTGAGCATGGTATATTCTACTCAAGTATCCCACCTTCACTCTGTATGACACTTAATGTGTCTCTTTTTCAGTAGGTTTCTTGTAAACAACACTTGTCAGGAATGTGTTTTTGATATTTTTGACTATCCTTTTTCTCCCCATGGGAGAATTAATTTCACTGCACTCAATGTCATAGTTACTAGGTATGTATTTCCACTACTCTGTTCCTTCTCAATGCTTTTCCCACTACTTGCTTTCTTTCTGAGGAATCCCTCCCCAGATGTCTAGTTTCCTTTAGCCAATATATCTCCAATTCATATCCTTCCCCCAAGCCTTCTCTTATTTGCTCCTTTTTCCCTTTTAGTTTCAAATTTATGTACCTTTCTAAAGGCTTCTCCTTTGTCCCTTCCCCCTTACATTTTCATTCTTTTTTTTTTTTTATGGAGAATTCACTTCTTAATTTTTTGTAGTCTTTTTTTAATTGTTTTAGAAAAATTTTCCATGGTTACATGATTTATGTTTTTACTTTCCACTTCACCCCCTCAAACACCTCCCCCCATAGCCGATGTACATTTCCACTGGTTTTAACATGTGTCATAAAACAAGACCTATTTCCATAGTTGCATTGGTGCAGTTGTTTTGGGTCTACATCCCCAATCATGTTCGCATCAACCCATGTGTTCAAACAGTTGTTTTTCTTCTGTGTTTCCACTCCTGTAGTTCTTCCTCTGAATGTGGGTAGCGTTCTTTACCATAAATGCCTCAGAATTGTTCTGGGTCATTGCATTGTTGCTAGTACAAAAGTCCATTACATTCAATTTTACCACAGTGTATCAGTCTCTGTGTACAATGTTCTTTTGGCTCTGCTCCTTTCACTCTGCATCAATTGCTGGAGGTCTTTCCAGTTTATATGGAATTGCTCCAGTTTATTATTCCTTTGAGCACAATAGTATTCCATCACCAGCATATACCACAATTTGTTCAGCCATTCCCCAATTGAAGGGCATACCCTCATTTTACAGTTTTTTGCTATCACAGAAAGTACGGCTATAAATATTTTTGTACCAGTCTTTTTTTTAACTGTGATCTCTTTGAGGTACAAACCCAGCAGTGGTATGGCTGGATAGAAGGGTAGGCATTCTTTTAGTGCTCTTTGGGCGCAGTTCAAAATTGCCATCCAAAATGGTTGGATCAGTTCACAACTCCACCAGCAATGCATTAATGTCCCAATTTTGCCACATCTCCTCCAATATTCATTACTCTCACCTGCTATCATTTTAGCCAATATGCTAGTTGTGAGGTGGTACCTCAGAGTTGTTTTGATTTGTATTTCTCTAATTATTAGAGATTTAGAACACTTTCTCATGTGCTTATTGATACTTTTGATTTCTTTATCTGAAAATTGCCTTTAATGGATATTTTTGAAAGGAGAATGTGACTTCTGAGGAGGAGGCAATTGCTGGTATCCCCAAAACAGAACAATGATGTGGATTCACAAGTGACATGATCAGAGCAATCAACTGGAAAAGTATGGAGGAAGAAGAAATTAAACATATATTAGACATTTAAACCTGGGAAATATTTTTAAGCTTAGTCAAACCTGATGAATCATACCTATTTCTAGTGATTCAAATTAATACAAATTACGGTGACAGAAAAAACCCACGTAACTGTTACAGAGATTTTAATGGCTTGGAAAAGAAATAGAAGACCCTGAGAACACAATATTTCTTTCCTGCTTCTGAGAGAAGTCAGGAACTTTAGAAAATAAGTTTGGGGCAGCTGGGTAGCACAGTGGATTGAGAGCCAGGCCTAGAGACGGGAGGTCCTAGGTTCAAATCCAGCCTCAGACACTTCCCAGCTGTGTGACCCTGGGCAAGTCACTTGACCCCCATTGCCTACCCTTACCACTCTTCCACCTATAAGACAATACACAGAAGTTAAAGGTTTAAAAAAAAAAAGAAAGAAAGAAAATAAGTTTGGATCAGAAAATTAAACATTGGGATTCGAAGAGAAGGTCTGAAATCTGATCAATAAATACATACTTGCTGCCTCCTGAAATTGGGATACTGGAATCAAAGTTCAAGATGCAGAATGAGACATAGATTTTTGGACAGAGCAAGTGTGTGGTTTTGTCTTACTTGACTTGCATTTGTCAATGATTTTAGGCTGCAAAGTGATCTGGTGATTAAAGTGATGACTTAGAGTCAGGAAGACTAAAGGTTAAATTTAGTTTCAGGAATTTACCACATGTGTAACCTTTCATAAATCAATTAACTCTATCTGCCTTAGTTTCCTCAATCATAAATGGGGATGATATTAGAAATTAATTCTCAAGGTGGTTGTGAGAATCAAATGTGATATCATTTATCTTCCTTAGAGTAGATGATTAATAAATACTTGTTCTCTTTATCCATCTTTTTCTCTATTTTGAGGGATGAGGTAGCACTTGGAAGCAGAATGGAAGCCATTATTAAATAATTGAAGAAAGGGAAATAAAGAAAAATAATTGGACATCTTAAAATGTACAGAAAGGAACAGAAGGGAGCCCCAAAAGATGTATAGACAAAAAAGAAAAATTGGAAAACAAGTTGAAAATGTATATTGTTACGATTAAAAATGATAAAGACTGATATAATACAAATTAGTAGTTTAATTAAAGCCATGCTGATAGAGATAAAACCATTAGACCACACACCTGTAAGAATTCACATTGCCTCAGCCATTTTTACCTTTCGTATTGCCCGCTCAGGTAGCTAAAGAGGGCCACTTCCTCCTGGCCCAGGAGACTTATCCCCTCTCTTACATCATCATACTTCCTATTTGCCATTAGGAATCATGGGAAATGTAGTTTCAAAGTCTCCCATATGTCCATAGGAAATATATAACATACTTTTAAATGGCATCTTCCCAATTCCAAATATATAATATATGTGTATGTGTGTGTATGATATTATATATGTACTAGCAAAAGCAAGGAGTATAGAATAGAGATTTGTATTTTCCCATAAATTTATCTTGTTCTTCTCTACTTTGAATATGAAAATGGTTTACTTTACTCAAGGGTTTTTTAAACTGAAAGAAAAAAATGTTTAAAGAAAAATGATCCATGAAGATTTGGATTTCTATGACAGGGCTTAATATATGGAAATAGGAACTTAGAAAGATGAGGGATATATTTAAATGTATATTTTCTTTAAATTTTGCAATTCTCTTTAAGTGAACTTCAAAATGAAAAGAGAAGAGAAAGAAAACTGCCTACAAATATCTCCCAAGGTAAATACCATAGAAAGTATACAGTATAAGAGCAAAGATTTTTCCAAAAAAATGGAAAGTCCATAGCTTCAGACCAAAAATTCACAGAGTTTGGGTAGAATGGATTATATAAAGTATTGGATACTTAAAAATAGCTTAGACACTGAGCTAAGCACTAAGGATAAAAACAAAATGAAACAAACAAAAAGATAGTTCTTGCCCTCAAGTGGCTTACCTTCTAAAAAGGAAAGATAACAAGTAAAAGGGAACAGAAAATCTGGCAAAGGGGCAGCTCAATTTTGAAAAGTAATCTAAAGAGTTCAAGAATCAAGGTATATATATATAAAGGAAGGCCAAACTAAATTAGAAGTGAGTAGGGATGATATGAATATTTTCTCAAGTGGAGTTTCCAGGGAAGAGAGTCTGAACTGAAGAAAAATGTGATAGGGAGGCCTCAGAGGTATAGATATCTTGGAATGGGAAACAGGCAGTCTATATAATGGGACAGAAGATGACAAAGAATGTGAGACACTGAAGAAGTATATAATCCATTGTGAACTCTCCCAGACCTCTCCAAATCACAAATAATGAGGGGTATTTTCATTCTCTTTCTCACCATCCTCAATCTCTTCAAGTAGATCAGAAAAACTCCAGCTACATTCTATTTTCCTATTCACCAGTGCTGGTGAATATTTTATAAGCCTGATTCTCTTTTTTACCAATTAATTTTATCATTGTATGCAAATGAGTCATTACCTAGAAGATCATAGGGAATATTTCTTAGAAGGGACTAGAAAGTGAAGTTCAATGTCTGAGCTGCCCAGTAGGAATGAGAAGTTAACAAAGTATGTCATATTGACCCTATGATAAGATGGAGAGATGTGTGCTAGATAGCAAAATCCAAAATATTTAGAAAGAATTTACCTGATATCAAGGGTAAATTTTTGACCCTAAAAGAAAGTTATTTAGATAAAGCTCCACATGGGTTTTGGATTTTATAGATTAGAGATTTAAATTATATAAATGCTTCTATTTCTCATTTCATTTTTACTACAAAAAGTTTTTTCTTATCCTATTTCTTCATTTCCTAAAATGAAATCTACACATTTTAAATTAAATGTACTTAATTGATTAAAATTAATAAATGATAAAAATAATCAATTGGAAAAATATCCACTTGAATAACAAAAACAAAATAGTTAAGTTTAAAAGGTCTCTTACTAGAAAAAAAAGTTTAAATAAATAAGAATAGAGCATTTGAGCCCAATCAATAATAGCACATGATTTAATAAATGTGTTAAAATAGAGTATTTTGAGTAATTTAGGGAGAAACTTGTCTATTCAAAACTTTCATTTTTGATTTTTTTCCTTTAAATTATTTAAAGTTTTAAGGTTTCTATCATGACATCTTAAAGGTACAATGGATAGAACACTGGACCTATCTGTGACCCTGGACAAGTAGCCTTGGTCTGACTCCATTTTCTCAAATATAAAATAGAGATTATAAAAAATAGCATAACCACATGGGCTACAGTGTGGATCAAATGAGATAATATTTGTAAAGTGCTTAGTTAGCACTGTACCTGACACACAGTAGGTACTGTAATAAAAGGTAATAAAGAAAAGGTAAATATGGGGGTTTTGAGGTCCTTTGATGGAAAAGAAAAGGTGTAATAGTGGATTGAGGTGGTAAGGAGAGATGTAAGGGAATGGCTGAGTTTAGGGAAATAGAGGACAAGGCAGTATAATGAACAGTAAGGGAGATGATGAGGTAATTAGGGGAGGCAGCTGCAACAGGGAAACTCTTAGACTAGAGACAGAGGTTGCTGGGGAAAGAAGGCTGGACTCTTCCAGGAAAAATGGTATTTCTACAGACAGAAAGGTTAGGGCAGGCAGAAGTGGTGTGAATCTGACCAGAGGGCTTTCTAGTCAGTTTCTCAAGTCCACAAAGGAGTCCCAAAGCTCCTCCCTGTTAGTGAAACTGAAGAGTTTCCAGGAGGAAGTATAGAGGCAACTGCTTCCTCCCAAGATGGATGCTTCCAGCTTCTCTTAAGGAAAATAAAGAGAATAATTCCTTCCCTCCTTCAACTCTCACTTATCGTCAAGCCAATGATTTAACAAATGGTTTGAATAGGTAACATGGGATTTATTAAAGTTTCAGGGTTGATTATCAAAGAGAGAGGGGTACAAGGTTTCCCTAACAGCTGCTAGGGAGAAACTCCAGGTGGGGGAGGGTTACAGGAATGGCGTGGACTGAGAGAGAGTCTGCTCTGTCTCTCAGCCAGGGAAGTTTGGCTGCCCTTGCAGTTAGGGAGTACTAAAAATAAAGCAAGGGATAGTTTGTTTCAAGGGTAAGCCCTACTTGTCTATGGGGAACTAAACCCTCAAAGTCTAATTGCTACAACCCAAAAATCCACCCTTCTCCCAAAGCCCCCAGGAAAGTCAGGAAGGTAATAGGGGAATGGTATAGGGAAGGTCAGGGAAGGTCCAGAGAAGTTAGCTAAGCTCCAAAAATCCAAAGACAAAAGCACAGATTCAAGGCAAGGTTTCAGCCCAAAAGGCAGAACCCAGTTCACCCCTCCACTCTCCACAAGCTTCTGGGACCAACTGAACTTTGTCAGAATTCTAAGGCTGGCCAACTGCTAAGTTCTACAGTTAGGTTTTGCAAGGGTAAATGCCTTGATTGCATCTCTCCATTACAGTACTTGACAAATATTTATCTTATTCCTTTCCATTTCTTTATGAAGTATCATTTGAATCATCTCAGTAACTATACATAATAATTTTACTCATTGTTGAGCGCCTGCTTGGCAGCTCCACTTATCTTGAGAGGTATAATGGTTTAGCTGAGAAAGAAAGAGAGAGAGTCGGAGACACAGTGGATTTTCAGAAGCTGTTCTGAGCACTTCCTGTAAATTTTTATTTTTTATACCTTTCTCTCACAGTTACACAGATGCTGGGAAAATTTACATTTCAAAATCAAGACATAGAAGAAGTCAAGGTTACATAGGAATTGGCACACAGAGCATATTTTCTGCATATAGATTACACCTAGTTTAAACAGTCTCCAAGGCTACCAAAACCCTACTTTATCTAAGTTTTACTTTAATAAAAAGAACCTTCAACATATTTCAAAAGGTAGAGTTAAGTGTGAGAACATTTGGGTTCACAGGGTTAAATTCAGTTTGAGGAAGCCATCCAATGAGGGTATTTTATTTTGAAATACCATGCTGTGTCCTTCAGACTCTTGAGATAGAGAAAGAGAAAGATTAAAGCAGCTTCTGCTATTTTTTGCTGAGGGAGTGAACTATTAACTCATTAAATGCTGATTTATTATAGAATAATGAGGGCATTTCTATAAGGCTTGGGGCTATCCCAAAGATATAGATTATAATACTTTTAATAATAAAAAATGTGGATCAGAAGGGTGTCACACAAAGGGGTTTCATTGGGTTTTCCATTCTTTCTGTGGCTTGTTTTTCAGGTTAAAGGATCCAATACATGACTTTGTCATCTGTATGGATTCAATGGGCCCCTGTCCCCTCTGTGGCCCTCAGCAACTCATAACTTTGGAAAATACCAATAGATATTGCTTTCTCTATTTGTTAGACTATGTTCATACCAAATGATGATGCAGCAATATTATTGGATTTAGAGTCAGAAAGCCTGGATTCAGATCTTGGTTTTGGGAGTTTTGGGTAGTCACTAAACCTTCCTGGATCTGTCTCTTTATCTGTAAAATGATGCATTAAGACTAGATTAATCTTAAGATCCCTTATAGCTCCAAATTGATGGTGATTCTATGAGTCATTTGTATGTAAATAATACAAATCCAAGACCAAGTAGAAAAGAAAAGTGATTATAAGGGAGAAGCAGTAGGCGTGTGGATCCAGAAATAAAAGTGAGGGCATGATTGAAGTAATCCTAGGCTACACAGTATGTTAGACATTCTCTTTAACTGCCCATGAGGGAAATACTTGGACTTCCCAACAAAATAGAATGTGCAACTTAAATTTGCCTTCTGTAACTTCAGATAAACCTTTTCTATACTTCAAGGTCTTCTGCCAATACAGTTCATGGCCCTGACATACAGAGTAGTTATGAGTTGCTGAGGTAAAACAAAAAGTTCTTTTACTTCTGGTAGTTATCATTTTCAGGCTTACCTCGTATAGACTGGCCCATAGATAAAACAGAGTCCCTTGCCACATGTGAACTCAAATTTTTTTCTAGCTCACTGGGGGATGTCAAATCATAAACTACTTTGAAAATCTAGAATCTCTGGCGTCATTTCTGCACAATTCTGTGACTATAAATGAGTTTAATAAAGACACAAATGGCACATCACTTTTTTAAAAGCAACCAAAATCATGGGATCATAGATTAAGAGCTGGAAGGGACCTTAGGGGTCATCACATTCTTTCTCCATCCCCACAAGACAGATAATGAACCTTATTACTTTGTCCAGCATTATACACAGCTAAAGCACAAAGTAGGATTTTAACTCAGGTCTTTTTTGTCCAAGACCAGTGAGCTTTTCACTGTGCCATCATTTGTCAATGAAAATGTCTAAATAATTTTAAGTAATTAGTTCAATTCAGTGATAAGCTATATACTGCTGGGGATAAAGGGTCATCTTTAGCAATAGTAAGACCTGAAAATAAATTATATATAACAAAGTCTACTTGTATAACCATGACCAAGTTAGCTTAGCTTTCCCATGGCCCAGGCAGATACCTAAGACTTTGCTAGTTACAAATGGGTTTGCCAATATATGTTGGTGAAAGGAGATTCTATGCTAGAAGTTCCCTATATAGATGAAATCATTACTTGGAAGCTCCTTTTCCCTTAAAATATAATTTTTTATTCATTTCAAAAGACTTAAAGCATGAAATTACTAGCCTTGATGCCAGGAAAACCTAGATTCAAATCCCTTCTCTGTCAGATAAAGGATGTGAGATCTTGAGCAAGTATCTTAACCTCTCAGTGATTTAGATAGAACACTAAGACAATTGTGGCAGAGGAAGTATCAATCTGCTTTTCTGGAGGGTATTTTCTTACCTGGGAGATCCCTATACCAAAGAAATCATAGGTACAGTCATTATCCCTATGCCTAATCAAATGAAAAAGTGAGGTCATTAAATGATAAATGTCCTTTCTTCCATTTTCTAGACAAGAATACCAAAGTATAATGCATTTCAGAAATGTAACAAACTGCCATCTATTCTAAAATTTCCACTACTCAACCTGTCTCTTCTTCAAGTGTATTGTGTTTTAAATTTATACACTTTCAGTAATAAAACTTGCTTATTCTCTTATACAAGATACCCAGATACAATGGACGGTTGCCAGGTTAAATACATCAAGGTCATTAGTGTAACAAAGTCCTATTATTTTTCATTTCAGAGACTAGCACTCCAAGGAAACTTCTTGTGTAATAAGATTTTTATTTTCACTTTAGCCAATTTATCCCATGCATATGGATGATACTATTACCATAAAGGCCTTTTACTTCTTGGTTTCTGTGACATTTCTGTGACAACAGTAAGCTCTGAGCCCCAAACCAGTCACCAGAGAAACTGCCCACAGAAAAACATAATCAGAGCAGGGGACTAGATGAAATACTGTTAAATCTGAGCTCTGGTCCATGCCACAGAACTAATGATTCTTAGACTGTTTAAAATCCAATATCCTGGATCATTCCACCATGAGCT
Organism: Gracilinanus agilis; assembly: GCF_016433145.1. Classification (NCBI taxonomy): domain Eukaryota; kingdom Metazoa; phylum Chordata; class Mammalia; order Didelphimorphia; family Didelphidae; genus Gracilinanus; species Gracilinanus agilis. Next base: position 113,321,086 of record NC_058135.1, on the reverse strand, counting down.
TACAAACAATGAGTGTGGACTTTTCTTTCTCCTGAGATTTAAAATGAATGTATGAATTTCCCAAATGCCTCTTTTATATCTTCAAAAGAAAATGAGAAATTATAGGCAAGAAAAAGCTAGGTATTTGATAAATGTGGCAATTTTCATTAAATAGGTTATGTCTCTCTGAGATAATTTTGGTTGAAACTCTCATTCTCATGAACCAAAAGATTTCTTTTTATTGGTGTCTCTCCCTATACTTGTCCTACTTTGTACCCAGCAGAAGAAAGAAAAGCATGCCTGATTAAAAGAAAGTTGAAATAATAACTTGGAAAGACAAGTTGCATAAAATGAAAAATGTAATGAAAATATAAGAAGAGTACCACTCCCCAAACATACATAAAGTAAATCAGCTAACTCCTTCCTCTTAGTGTAGGTTTATTTTAGACGTTTTCTTCATAACTTATTTATTTATTTATCCATCCATCCATCCATCCATCCATTCATTCATTCATTCATTTATTTATTTATTTAACCATCCATCCATTTATTTATTTATTTGCTTATTTATTTATTTGTCTGCTTATCCATTCGTTTATTTATTTATTTATTTGTTTGTTTGTTTATTTTATTTATTTATTTTAAACCCTTAACTTCTGTATATTGGCTCCTTGGTGGAAGAGTGGTAAGGGTGGGCAATGGGGGTCAAGTGACTTGCCCAGGGTCACACAGCTGGGAAGTGTCTGAGGCCGGATTTGAACCCAGGGCCTCCCGTCTCTAGGCCTGGCTCTCAATCCACTGAGATACTCAACTGCCCCCTTCATACACTTTTAATTGTGAACTCCCTTTAAAAAAGTGTGAACATGGAGGGCAGCTGGGTATCTCAGTGGATTGAGAGCCAGACCTAGAGACTAGGTTCAAATCTGGCCTCAGACACTTCCCAGCTGTGTGACCCTGGGCAAGTCACTTAACCTTCATTGCCTACCCTTACCATGCTTCTGCCTTGGAGTCAATATAATGTATTGGCTCCAAGACGGAAGGTAAGGGTTTAAAAAAAATATGACCAGGGCCAGATAATCAGCTTTGAGGAGATATAATTGTAAATCCCTTGAAGCTGGGGACTGTCATTTGACATATGAGATCAGAACCTATCCTCAACCATACTTTTTTGAAGATTAGTGCTGCATTCTGTAATCCATTTTATTCATCACTTTATATGACTTTCTCTCCTCCTTTTTCTGTCACAAGGTATTAACTTTAATGTTATCTTTTGTTGCATTTCTTACATTTGAGGCCTCTTTGGTAATATGCTTACCTACTTACCCCCACCAAATAGTTTTACTTTGCCCTTTCAGTCACTTTTAATTATTATCCTGAGATCTTGGTATCCCATGGCTCCAAGACATATAGTATTATCAAAAGCACATTTGTATTATAAAGTTGGGTTTTACTCTCTTTAGGAGCAAAAGATACAGCACAGAATAAATGATCATCAATTGGGAAATAAGTACCATATTACTGTGGTTTAAGAATCAATTAATATGAAAGGAAACATGAGAAAATGCAAACTGAAATAAAGCAAATGAGCAGGACCAGGAAAAACATACATAACGGTTAAACTATTGTAAATTGGAGGAAAAAAATAGAAAAGAAACAATACTGTGCAATGCTTACCCCTGAAGAAGATGCCACCTTTACTGAGAAGTTAAACTAAAGATACAGAACATTGAATATGCTATTTGAATCAGTTGATGGGTTGGTTAGATTTATTGAACTGATTTTTTTCTCTTTTAAAAAATGTGATAAAAGGTTTATTTGTGGGCAAATCAATAGAGAGGGAGGCATGTGGAAATTAAGGTGATATAAAAATATTATACTAATTTTTAAATTAAATGTTGAATTTTCTTTTTTGCCAAATTATGAATAATAAGTTCTCCAAAAATGAATGGTAGTGATGAATGACTGGTGGAAAGAGCAGCCCAGTCAAGATCTATGTAAAACTGAATAAGTGTCTTGGAAAGAAATATACTAGTCATATAAGAATAATCTTACCCTAAAATCTAAAAAAAAGAAGTGGATTTTAAACACTGTTTGAGATCACAGAAACTGCTATGAAATTTTACAAATGCATTCATTCTCAACATTGTTCTCATCTATAATTCTGTCCATTTGTAGCCTCTGTCCAAGATATCAGCACTGATGTACTTACTCATGGGATTTTTCTGAGAGGAACTGTGGTGTATCTAATATTCATAATTCTATCCTCTGAAGCCAAAAGAAATGAATCTGTCTTCCACATGACAGCCTTTCATATACTTCAACATAACTTTCATATTCCTTTTAGTCTTCTTTTTCTGAAGGCTAAACATCAATAGTTACCAGAGAGAAAAAGCCCTAGGTTTGGAGTTACAGAAGCTGGGATCAAATTCTGACTCTTCTTTCCAATTATTATTTGTAATGACGTGGAAAGAAGTCCTTTCCTATCTCTTGATTTCTGTTTCCTTATGTATGAATGAAGGGATTGTCTAAGGTCTTTTCTAAAATCATCTAAATCTTTGTCAATTGTCTAAATCAACCGTGTTCTAGTTGAAAGAACTATTATATTGGTTGCATTATATTAACTTTATAAATAATGTCTTTAGGATTAGGAAAGTAGCATGCTAGTAATATTGAGAGAATTCACAGCTAGTGGATTTTTATCTGTAGGGAGGTCAGAACTGAACATTTCTGAAACATGACTATAATTTAAGTATTCCCCTTTAGCCACAGGAAGTCTAGCTATTTCCAGCTCATACAGGCATCTGAGTGAAGGCACCATCTCTCTCCTTCAAACAATTTCAAAACACATACTCAGCAGTCAGGAGGTGTCCCTTTTAGTCCACTGAGTACTTAAAAAATAATCTAGTAGAACAGACCAGACTGCTCCTAGCATGCCTATCACTGGCCTTTGCTCCCAAGGTTTCCCAAAGAATACTCACTAGAGATTTCCATCTCCCTTAGAATTACTTCATTAGAATTCTGCTCCATCCCATTTTGATTCGTGTCCTGAAAATTAATAAGAGGCTAAAAATCAACCAAAAGTCAAGAGGTCTTGACTTACACTTGATCTTACTTATGAAAAATCATTTTCTAAAGAGCTGTGAAGTAGATTTCATGTCCTTTATCTCTCATCTCTAACCTGCACTTAGCTTTAGGCTTCATGGCTTATTCATGATATATAATCAGCTCAGGGAAGAGAGACTTACTTGAGTTTACTATTATCAGAAGGAGAAACACTTAACATTTTTACTACTACACAGCCATGTCAGTGGAAAATATTTAGCTCTTTATAACTAGAGCAACTGAAAACCACCACAACAAATATATGCATAAATATATGTATGTATGTATGTATGTATATAAACCTCATATATAAAATAGCTTCTGTTAATCTTGTCCCTATTGTAACTTTGGAAAAATCTCTGATATTGAGAAAGGTATGCTAGGAACTGAAATTTTATTGACTTTATTAATTGAATATTTTCAATCTTAAAATATAAACTTTAATTAATTGATTAATTAATTATTAGAATTTATTTTAAAATTTTTATTGAATATTTTATCTAACTATTATCTTATAGACTAGAAAGGATCTTTGGAGTTTAAAAGTGTAGTGAATATATTTTGGACTCATTATGTCAGATTTAGGATAAGATAAATCTCCCCTATACAGTCCTAGGGAGTACCTTTGAATATACCTCGTACCCTATGTATGTACATATAAACACACATATCATATGTACTCCTAAATCACCTTGGTATCTGGAAAGAATGTTCAGGCTTAGACACACATATAAGCATTAAGCTTTATATTTCTACATAATGTTATTATTACTAAATTCATTTCCAAATTTGGCATCACTGCCTGATGAGTTCTTATCTCAGATACTTATGGATTAGGTCCTGAAGTTCAGACACTGTTATAAAAGCTAGTTATAATAACCCGGAATGAGCTCCACTCCTGGACCCCTGGATTCAGGCTTGATTTCTTGACCTTTTGAAACTGAAAATAATAAAACTTCTCATCTCTTATACCTAAAACAAAAGGACACATTAAAAGAACCAAGGCCTGTGTTTGTGAGACCACATGTAGGTCTCCCATGAAGAGAAGGTGAAACTCTAACCCTTAAAATATTGCCTTTCTCTAGATACCTTCTAGCTAGACACATTAGTCAACAAGATGAAGTGAAACCAAGAAAGATGTTCAACAAGAGAATGACTGACTATTTGAAGATACAATTCTTCTCAAGATCTTTTTATCATCTCCAGATAATTTGATAATGATGGCTTAGTTGAAGGAAGTGGACACGTCTTTCTGTCAGCTCATGGTGCTGCTGCTGCTGCTGCTGTGTCTTGCAGCATGGAGTTTATTATATATACTTCAAGACTCGCTTCACACAAAAGAACCCCCCCCAAAACTTCACATTTGTGCAGAAACACAAATTCTGTCATATCAAAACACAAAGATTCTTAATAGCTTCCAAACTTCGGCTGGGTCCTTATCAGAAAGCTGTGACAGGGAATATTTTCTCCGGGGTGAAATGCCCCTCCTGGAGGAATTTATGACCTTGAGTGTCTAAACTACTTTTGAAACAAAAACAGTTGTATTTCTGACCAAAGGAGAGAATGTTAACCTCTTGACTGTTGATTTGCTAGGAGCTTAAAACTTTCATTAAGGAAAGATGTGGATCAGAAAAGGAGTCAAAAGAAAAGTCTCAGATTTTTATCTATTTGAGACTCTGTTTCTTTCATTGGCTTCCCACATATTTCCCCCTTTTCTTTTAAAATGAAGTGATTTATTATACCTCAAAAACTTTTATTAATGAGAGGAGTCACAGGGAGTGGTTACAACCATCTGCTACAAGAGATCTTGTAAACTACAGCTGGATCTGATGGCATTCACAGATTATACTGACAGACCATGTTTCTCTCTATTGCTCTCAACAAATTCTACAACTGAAGCCATTTCAAAGTCATTCACCATGTGGTTAGTATACTGGAGGAAGTTACAGAATATCTATATATACTCTACAACTCTTCAGCAAGCTGGTTTGCCAGCCTCTCTCACATGGACATCCAAGCACACTAACACATTCTTAGCAGGTTCATAAAGTAGAGTGGACTTATTGGCCTCCATTAAAAAAAAGGCAATGTGTCATTTTCTACTTTGGATAGAAGAAAGAATTCCTTTAGAAAGATAATATTCAGGAGCAGGAAGGGTTGAGTGAAGTTCTTCCATGCTTGAATATAGGAAAATGGACAGTTGTTTTTGTTTTTGTTTGTTTGTTTTTTTTTTCACTTTTAAGTTTGGGGGATGGAGATGTGTTTCAATAGAATTCTTGAGGTTAGAGTCTAGGAAACTTGGTCTTGAGTAGGTTTACTTGTGCAACAATGAATAGAATTCCAGACACTATAGATATCTGTTCCTTTTATTCCAGTTTTTCAGAATATATGTACAGTGTTTCTGTCTCCATCTCTAATTCCAATCTCTCTTTATCTCTATTTCTATATGACTGCCTGTCTCTTTCTTTCTTCATTCCTATCACCCTCTATGCTACTCTACAAGCACAAATAAAAAAGTATATAAATCACAGTCTCTATCACTAATAAAATCTTTTTATCATCTATGGTACTAATTAAAATGAAAAGTATGAGTTAAATTTAAAGAAAAGGAAAATCTAGAACTCAATCTTGCCCTTCTTAGACAAAATGAAGGAAAGGGGAAACAGATAATTCGCCATTTGATATATATTCTCCTGAACAGAAAGCCAGCAATCTAGTCATTATCTTCTTCATTTATTCTGTCTGGCTACTTAAAGAGCAGCTGTCTAAAGGATCTGGAACTGTTCATTTTTCTATGACAGTTAAATCACCTCGGGAGCAAGTTTCCTAGATTCAAAACTCCAAAAGTCTGTTAAATCACATCTCCAAACTGAAGATGAAAAGGAATTTCACTCAGTCCTCCATGCCTATGAGTTTCCTTTCTCTAGTTAAATCCTGCCATCCAAATAAGAAAATGGCATAATGGCTAAATGAGAAAAGATCTTAATGACATTAATTTTTTATGTGTAAAATCTTCCTAAAGTGAGGATCTCTCAAGCAAGCTCCCAGAAATCATTCTGCAGAGAGAAAAATGTGGTCATTAAATATACTTATGGATAAAGCCTGGTGGAAGGAGAAGGGAGTAACAAGAAAAAAGCTGACATCTCACTCATTTCAAGGGTGGAGGCCAGACGAGAAAGGATGACATTTTCATTCTTTCCTTCTGCAGCTAAACAAAGGTAAATATTTTCCATCTTGAATCAACAATTGAAGACACATAGTTACGCTATGAACCAAGGTTTACCTCCAACAATAATAATTATCACAATAATAAAACTTTATACACACACATATATTATATATATATATATATATATATATATATATATATATATAATGATTTCCTTATAACTGCTTTGAGTGGTCAACACTGAGAGCATCCCTTTAATGTTTGCTTTAGAGAGAAGAAACTGAAGAGTAGTTTCACATCTAGTAACTTAATAGAAATGAGGGTTAAAACTCAACCTTATAATTCTAAATACTAGGCACTTTCCCATTATTTGTACAGCAGTGGTGAATCTCAAGAAGCTAGGTAATATGGGAAAATCTACTAGTCCATTTTCAGTAAAGCAATATTGCTGAGAGAATATCTATTTTCTTTTCAAATAAAAATTGGTTCACTTTTGTTAAATCTTTTGAAATAAGGAATATCCTAGTGATATTATTCTAAATATATGTGTATATATTCATATATGTAACAGATGACAATTACACATTATATGTAAAATACATACATACATATATATGGATGTATATATATATATACCCCATGAACATTACTTATTTACATATTATGTGTGTATGTATGTAAAATGAATTTAACCTTGAAACAAAGAGATATTACAATAATATAGTGGTCACTTCACAGGACCAATGAACATTTCCTGGTTTTGAGGTAATATTGTTTTTCTGTGCAGGCAATTCAAAATTTTATTGAATAATGTATATAATTGCTCAATAATTGGTATAATAATTGTATATCTACTCCAGCTCTGGCTATTCTATCATATTTCTGAAAGGCTGCATCATTACTTTGCTAAACATATCAATGATGTTTTTGACTTAAACTTTGAAAAACTTTAGTCCAAAATGGCAATAAGTAGATGATATAATAAAGGAAAGCAAGGCATGAGGACCAAATTTCTCTTGTGCCTTTCACCAGTGGCAGTTCAGAGTTGTTTATCCCAAATTTACAGGTAACTGAGGACTTATTTTTATTCTATATTTGGGAATTCTTTTAATGATTTTATTTACAAACCTCCCAGTATTTTTAACTTTAGCTACTTAACATTTGTCATGTGATTGTGAATGAATTCTGAAGGACTTCCTCTCTGTATCCATGCTTGATGATTTAATTTTCTACTGGAAAAAGAACTAAACTTCAAATTACAATGATAATTAAAGTAGCAGATTAAGGAATTTTAGGTCCTTAATCAAACATTGCCAACTCAGTTACTCACCATTACTCTTATCTTAAATTCATTCTTTATTCATTTATTCAGAAGCTTTGCTGCTAAGAGGAAGAGAAATTGCACCAAGGGACCAAAAGTCAAGTTTTAGACTAAAAAATCCATAATATAATCCCATTCCTGGATTGTTGAAGAGGTGTAGGAACTCAAGATCAATATCAGGTAATGCATATTGCATTCAATTCTTTGAGTCTCAAGACTTCATATTTCAATACACTTCTACTTTGCCATCAAGAAAGTCAATTGGTTAAGGAAAAAATGTTATTATCTAGGCCTTTTGGTTTTTTATGGGATGTCTTTGGGAGACATCTAGATTTTCTCTGATTTTGTCTACCTATCACTTTAGCTCTGCCTCCGACCATCTCTGTCTATCTCTCTTTCCATTTGTGTTTCTCCATTTGTCTGTGTCTATATCTCTCTGTCTCACTCCCTCTCATTGAACTGATAATTAACTTAAGAAATTATGGAACAAGGTCATAAATACCCAGTTTATTTAGTACTAATGAGAAAAATGGAGACCAACAATTGGAAACATGGTGTCAATTATACTTTAATAACCACAAAAGAAAGTGAGAGCAAATAGCTCAGAAAAATACAGAACCAAGCAACAAAAAGTATGGAAACAGAGGATCTGAGAATGGGAGAATGGGATGGTAAAAAGATACAGGAAGCATGAGGAAGAAGATGGCAAGGAGATGAGTCACTTGTATAAGCATGAATTAGAGTTGGGAATACCTGAGTAGCATGGACCTTTAAGGGACAAAAGAATGCTCAGAGGTGGTGGGGGGGAGGAGTTTGAGGTCTCATTTTATATCAGTGATGGCAAACCTATGAACATGTGCCCAAAAGGGCACACAGAGCCCTTGGTGGGCATGACTGCAGTTGCCTGCTAAATTTTATTACTAGAAAGCCAGAGGGACGTAGGGCAGAGATGTTCCCCTCCCCTTCTCCATCCTTCTGAGAGCATTCCTCCTTTACCCACTCCTCTGCCCAGCAGCCCAATGGAAGTACTTCCTCCTTCTTCTCTCTGGGGTAAGGTGCTGGGGGAATTGGGGCTCACATGCTGTATGAGGATATGGCACAGACAGCACCCTATTGAGTCTTTCCTGAACATGACTCTCATGGTGGGGTTGGAGAGGAGCTAGGTTTGAGGGAAGCATAGCCCACAGCATGGCATATAGCTGGAGGGGAGCAGAGCTCCAGGGCCTTTTTCCTCCCCCTCTCCACATGCACCTCTCATCACCCTATGTGTGGTAAGGGAGGGAGCTTGGAGGTAAGTTTGGGGGCCAAGCAGTCTGTCTCTGGGTAGGGTGTGACACTCAGTTGTCACAGTACTTGGTCTGGGGTTGGGGTTGGGTTTGGGTTTCAGCACTCCATCTCTAAAGGGTTCACCATCACTTTTTTTTTTATATAGCTTGGGTGGAGGTAGACAAACTACTGTCTTTGACAGGAGTGCCTAGATGGTTTTCCCTGATTCAGCCTAAATTGCTAAATTGTGAATTTTGGTTACTATATGATATAATTTGTAAATTATGCTCCTTTGATATTTGGGATAGCTTCTTTGTGACTTCCAGGTTCTCTTCTACAATCTTATTTTATGCTACTGCCATTTTATACTAGCTACCTATAAAACTTCTTTACTATACAGACTGGGGGCAGTGATTCGTGGGACCAGAACATCATGCAATTTAAAGATCCTAATGCTCAATTTACTTCCAAAAAATCAATATCGAATGACTTTTATTTCTTACTTTTGTGTTGTTCTTTGTGTTTTACTTCAAGTACATTTGGAAAAAATGCAATTTAAAATATAATCAGCTCTATTTTCTTCTTTCACTTAAATATAGTAGGAAAATGTTTTCAAAAATTTATGATTAACATCAATGTTTATCTTCTTTGTTTAGTTTAATTCTCATATCAGTTGTAATCAATGAATTCAAAATAAAAATATTTTTTGATTACATAAAATGTTGAATTTTAGCAGTTTTGCATAGAAAAATAGTATATGTAAGGGAGTGACATGAAATAGGATTGAGAGTAAGCTAAATCCCGATCATGGTAAAAAAACACACAACTCTAATATGTTTGTATTTTGTACAATTCAAGAATGATTTATAAAAACCCAATATGGACAAAGAAACATTTTGAATAGAGGATAAAAAGCTGATCTCAGCAATAGAAGTTTGAGGTTTAAGTCTTATCTTATACAGGAGATACACAGCGGATGCATGAATTTAGTAGAGTCACTTAAATCTCTTAAAATTCATAAAAATTGCTAAGATTATAAAGGATCAGCCAGTTTCAATCTATATTGGAAAAATTAATTTTCTCATCTGGAGTGCCTTATACCACTAAATTCACAAAGTATAGTAGCTACAGTTTATAAAGCTTCTCCTATGTGCTAGAAAAATACAAAAAGGAAAAATAAAAGAAAGGCAGTCCTTGACTTCAAGGATCTTAGAATCTAATGAGGGAAGATAAAACACAAAAGGAAGTAGAAAAGTTTGGATAGGAGGAGAGTAGTGGGAGAAAAAATATCTGGTGGAGAAGGCAGTCAAGGAAGTACCAATATAGTACAGCTAGGTGAGAAAGGAGATGTGTGAGCTGAGGTCTCTCATCAAATGTAAGTTTGGGGTTCATGACCTCACTCTTCAATCAGAGGGGCACTAGTTAGTGTTAAGGAAGAATATCAAGCTGATAAGATATTGCAGAATGATAAGGTTATTCCATTAATGAGCTTCCTGAGTCAAGTGGTAGAAATCAGTCAGAGAAATCCCTCAGTATTACAAAACATGAAAAATCAGATTGTTTGAGCTGAGGTTTGGGGTTTAGTATGCCACCCTTCAATCTGAACTTTACACAAAGTATCTCATTTGATTATCAGAACAAACTTAAGAGGTTGGTGCTATCACTCCCATTTTACATATGAGATAACTGAGACAAACAGCTTGAGAGCTTGACTAAAGTCAGGCAATTAATAGGTGTCTCAGGCTATATTTTAACTTAGGACTTTCTGACCTCATGTCCAGATTTCTATCTATTTGTACCAAGTAGGTCCTCCAGTGAGGTTCTGACCTCCAGGATCCACCCACCAAAAACAGTACAAGACACTTTTCAAGATCATAAAAATAAAAATCAAATATCTTAGTTCTCAAGAAAATTAAGGTAAAGTATTCTCAAATCAATCCTTTATTCCAAATTCTAATGGTCAGAGGGGCAGGTGATGTAAAAAATGTCATCAGTCACAGTGGAGAGTGGAAAGGGTACAGCTCTACCTGAATCCCTCTGCCTTTCTAGTAAGAATAAAAAACTTTGGTGGGCAAAGACACATGTGCCCACAGAGAGCCTTGTGAATGCCCTTTATGGCACACATGCCATACATAGGTTTGTCACATGGATATTTATGCTCCAAAGTTTCCATATATCTTTTTTCTCGTTGATTTGAGTATTCTCTACATTGATGTTATTCTATCCTTTCTATAGTAAATTACACTGTGCAATTCATGTTAATGTTCTCCAAAAATCCTATATACAAAAAAATTCTCATAAACTGGAAGCCTTTTTTCTCCCAGTCTCTGTCTCTCTCTCTCTGTGTTCCTATCTATCTCAGCCTCTCCATCTCTGTCTTTCTCCGTCTCTTTTTCTCCCTCTGTCTGTCTCTCTTGCTTTCTCATTCAAATTGTATTCATACTTTTATTTTACATCAAATTTATCCCCAAATATATTCTTTCACCATACGCAATCACCTGATCCATCATTTTTAATGAAAATTTAAGAGAAAGGAAAAAAAAAACCTCAGTTGACTTACCAAACATGAAAGTATATACAATATTCTTTACCTATAATCCATGTTCACTGAAATGAAGTGAGGGAGGTATATATTCTCAGGTCTTCCCAGTGGCAAGATTGTACATTAAAATCAGACATTGTTCAATTTCATTTTAATGTTTTCATTTAAAATGTCAGTTTCTATATATTTTCCTAATTGTTCTACTTCATTCTATAAGAATTAGTATCTTCTTATTTTTCTCAGATTTTTTCATATTATTTTCATTCATTTTTTTAATGTGGTATTAAAAATGGCACGGTACAGGCAGCACCTTTCCCAGCATTCCCCTCCAAACAACTTTAAAATAATGCCACAAATCAAATTCCAAAGTGCATAGTCAACAAAAGGTTCAGGTAAGATATTACAAATTAGGATGTCAGAGGAAAGATCTGTGACAAAAGAGGCCTTAAGCACAGTGTAAGCTGAGGATGCAGTAGTGGCAGCAGCAGTTTTATGAGCTCTCAGTCCAGAGTTAGTAAGGGTGTTCAGACAACTAATCAGAAAGATATTAAAGGGGACCCTTTGTTGACACTGGGTGTAGGACCTTGTTGCAATGCCAATATGTAGCTTTAGGTTACAGTTCTAGGTGAAGAAGAGTACTACAGCTACAGGGTAGGAGGAGCCCTGACTGTAGTTTCAAGGTAGAGAAGAATGCAAATTGTATGCCAAAAAAGGGTAGGGTCTCTGGTATCAACTCCAAGGTAGGAAAAAAACAAAAAAACAAAAACCACTACTTGAAGTCACAGAGGAGCAGAGCCTCTACTTGTAGTTCCAAGGCAGTAAGGAACAGCCATAATGATCAAATCACATGGGCCTTGGTCATAGTTCTGTGTAGAAGATTGCTGGGAATGGTAGTTCACAAGGGAAGAGAGAACCTATTCACAATTCCAGGGTCACATGGAGTATTAGCATTAGTGGTTACAGTGGATAAAGGTCCCTTTTTGGGCAAAGAATGGAACATAGATTAGGAAAGCAGTGACAATGGCTCTCCTTGGATCCTAGCACCTTTGAAATACAAAAACCTTAGAGAACCCAAGAGTTAGCTCTGAAAATGGCAGCATGAAAAACTTGAAGCTTGGGACAGTGTCCACTCAACCCCAGGAGGAAAGTATAACTAAAAATGTGAAAAAATAAGATGAAAAAATGAGCAAATGCAAAACAAATAAAAAGAAACTGACCATAAACTTATCATGGTGACAGAGATAAGACACAAATTCTGAAGAAGAAAATGTTAAAATATTTACAAACAAAGCCCTAAAAAAGAAATGTGAATCGTACTCAAATCCAACAAGAATTGCTAACAGAACACAGAGGATTTTAAAAATCAAGCAAAATCAATTAATATTCATTTAATTCTTTGAATCTGATTTTAATTGTATAAAGAGTGTTTTATAATTATGTCCAAAGAGTCATAAGACTGTGTATATCTTTCGACCCAAAAATACCACTATTAAGTTTATATCCTAAAGTGATCAGAGAAAAAAGGAAAAAAAAATTATATGTTCTAAATCTTATAACACTTCTCTTTGTGGTAACAAAGAATTGGAAATTGAATAGATTCCCATCAATTGGGAAATAGTGAAGCAAGTTGTGGCATATGATTGTGATAGAATACTATTTCATCAAAATAAATGATAAGTAGGTTAATTTAAAAAATAAAAAACATGGAAATACCTATATTAAATTATAAAGAGTAAAATGACTAGTAACAAGAATTTATTACAGCAACAAAAATATTTTGTTTGGAAAAATAACTTGTGCATGTCTATCTCTATATAGAAAGAACTGCTAAATAGAAATGATCAAGACATAGTTTTATATGTGTATACATGTTTTTGTCAAATGATGCCTTCTATAATGTGGGGAGTGGAGAGAGAGGGGAAGATACCAGGAATTCATAATGTAACAAATAAATTTTAAAAAATAATTTATTTTATTGATTTAGAAATTAAGTAAGAGAAGTAGATGAAAATTGGGGAAAGAAATGAAAGTAATGTAAAATAATTATGAAAACAGTCAACAGCTTGGTGAAAGATGAACAAAAATCACCAATGAAAATAAAATCTTAAAAACAGGATTTACCAAATGGAAGAAAGAACTTAAAAAGCAGAATTGACTGGAAGGAAAAAGAGACTTGCAAAAAGCTTACTGAAGAAAATCTTTCCTTAAAAATTACATTTGGGCTAATGGAAGCTATTGACTCCATAAGACATCAAGAAAGAAAGAAAGATAAAAACAATAAATTGTGAACTCTCTCATCAAAGGAATAGGGTTCAAAACTGGCTTCAAGATACTTCTTGTTTGGTGAATCTGGGCAAGATATTTAATCTTATTGTCTTAGGCCTTGCTCTTCTCTCTTAGACTTGTTACTAAGATAGTAATATCTTGGTATTAGAATTATATGGTTTTGTCTTTAGCTGTGTCTATAACATATACTGTGCAAATTCAATAGGTTAAGAAAGAATCATTGTTCAATTTCTTCTCCTGAAATAAGAAGTCAATTTACTATTAGCAACTCATTTTTATAAGGCCATGTGGCATAATAGAAAGAATAATGAGTTTGGAGACAGTGTTCTGCCATTTGCTACTTGTGTGATTTGGAGTAAATTTATTAGCCTCTCTGGGCCTCTGTTTTCTTATCTGTTAAAACAGAAAATTGGATTAAATGATTTCTGATGTTCTTTCCAGCACTAGAACTGTGATCTTATGCTCCTAAGAATATGAGTATATGGGGGGCAGCTGGGTAGCTCAGTGGATTGAGAGCCAGGCCTAGAGATGGGAGGTCCTAGGTTCGAATCTGACCTCAGACACTTCCCAGCTGTATGACCCTGGGCAAGTCACTTGACCCCCATTGCCTAGCCCTTACCACTCTTCTGCCTTGGAGCCATTACCACTCTTCTGCCTTGGAGCCAATACAAAGTATTGACTCCAAGAAGGAAGGTAAGGGTTAAAAAAAAGAATATGAGTTTATACCTTAATTCCAATAATTAAACTTAAGACAACTTCTTTAATCCAATTTAGTTCAACAAGTGTATTTTTTAAACAAAAATTACTTTGTATCAAACAATATATTTAACCTTAAGTTCTCTGTATATACATTTCCTTCTTTGTTAAAAAAATCACTGGGAATAGATAATCTGTAGGATCTTTCTGTGTCTGAATCCTAGGGAAAAAAGGGAAAACAAAATTATTCGAACACATCAAAACCAGCAACACTTTCCCTTCAAATATGTGGCTATATTAGACAAGAAGTTATTTTAGGGTCTGAGAATTATTATTGTCTTAATTTTCAAATTGACTTTGCCCATGGAAGAACTGACTTTATTTATGTGGAATGTGTGATCAAGAAATGACCACCTCATCAGAGCTGTTCACTGCTCTTTCTTTCCAGGTTCTTCTACCTGTCTGTATACTCCTTTGTCTCTTCTATGAGATCTTCTTCTACACCATATTTACTAATATTGTAGTAGGTTTTCTCTAAGGCTCTTTCCTATTCACTCTTCTTTTTTCCCTCATTGGCAAATCTTTTCCAAGGTCGACTGCCCAGAAGACAAATTTAAACTGTCCGTGAGCTCCCAAAATTACCAGAAAGAGTTGAGCAAAAGAGTGCTTATTTTGGGCTGCTGGACAGAAGGGTGGGGACAGGCAAAAAATGGGAAGAGGGAGGAAAGGAACAGCTTCCTAAGTGCCAGTTCTACACATATACAGTATCTTTGCCAATGCTGCTCTATACTATGTTACTTGGTGATTACAGAAGTTTCCATTATTTAAATATCTTTATGCAGAAGACAGGTAAATCCATTAGTCCAGGCCCAGGGGCTGCTAGTTGATATAGTGGATACTGTGCTAAGGTCAGGAAACTTGAATTCAAATCTGTAGTCAGAAAAAAATGTGAGTTGAAATCTGGCATTAAACATTTATTAGCTGAGACCCTGGATAAATCATTTAATTTTGGTCGATGTAAAATGAGAATAATAATAGTAGCTTCCTCCTAGGATTGATGTGAGGATGGAATGAGATAATAATTTGTAAAACACTTAGCACAATGTCTTGCTCATAGTAGGCACTTAATAAGTGTTTCATTTCATTTCATCTTTTGTTCCTCATCACTCTATATCCAGACTTGGATTTTCATCCAACTTTTTAACTTATTGAACTGAATGTCTATCCCATTAGTACCTTAAACTCAGCATATTAAAAACTGAAATCAGAATTTTTCTCTAAAACCTTTCCCCTTGTTTAAATTTCCTATTATTGTCAAGGAATGTTCTTATTATACTATTCACACAGAATTGTAAGCTAGGTATCATTTTCTTTTAATACTTACCTTCTTTATTAGAAAAAAAAAACTAGGTATTGGTTCCAAGACAGAAGAGTGGTAAGGATTAGGCATTTGAGATTAAGTGAATTGCCCAGGAAGTGTCTAAGACCATATTTGAACCCAGTACTTCTCATCTGCACAGAGCCACCCGGTTGCCTCTACTAGGGTGTTACTCTTTTTACTCTCTCTCATCTCCACAGCCAATCAGTTGTTACATCCTGTTGTACCACCACCATGGTGCAATCCCTCATTACCTCACAGGGGGAGTGTTTCTATAGTGTACTGGTTAGTCTCTCTGCCTCAAATTTTCTCTTACTCCAATCCATCTTCCATTCCTATCAAATTAATCTCCTCATAATGTAAGTCTGATCATAGGGTTCTACTTCCTATCCCCATTCAATAAACTCCAGTGGCTCACTATTACCTCCAGGATGAGATTAAAAAATCCTTGGCCAAAGTCATTGTTCCACCATCATAGCCTATGAGTGCTTTGGTTCATATGACACTGATGCATTGGGTCATAGCATCAATAGAGATTAAGTCATATCAATATTGTTGTTGTGCCATATTATATTAAATTCATGAAAAACAATATAATTTTAATAATGACTTTTAACACATACACATTTTCTATGCAGAGCAAATGTTTTCCTCAAAACATTTACTAATTTGAAAAAAAAATGATGTGTGCATTCATAAACTTCACTAAAACCTATTAGAGAATATGAGAATAAAAGTCTGACCAAGTCTCAGAATGGTTTGCTAAAGATAAGATTCTGGTAACTTCTTTCCAGCTATATTCTGAAATACCTTATTTGTGGACAAGATTTGTTATGTTTCAGATTCACTGTTGGAGAGTCACATGATACTTTGATTTATTGCCATTTTAATCACTTCTCCTATATGTGTTCAATTTCATTCAAATTCAGAATAACTCAATTTGTCTCGTGTGCTACAAATCATATTTACATTTAAAATACTTGAAAAATGAGTCACTGATCCCAATTGGAAAGGGTTTGATTTAAGATTACAGGTAAAAGGATGCTTCTTCCTTACTCTAAGCTTAACTAATTCAACAAATATTTGCTAACCATCTACTATCCATTCATTAAAGGCAGCTACATGGCATAGTAGATATGTTGGGCATGGAGTCAGGAAGACTAATCTTCCTGAGTTCAAATATGGCCTCATACACTTATTTTCTATGTGACTCTGAGTAATTCATTTAATCCTGTTTCCCTTAATTTTCTCATGTGTAAAATGATATGGAGAAGGAAGTTACCAACCACTCCAATATCTATAAAGAAAATCCCAAATGAAGTGATAAGGAGTCAGACAAGAGTAGAAAATGATTAAACAACAAAAAATCCATTTATTTATGCACAAATTCATGCATGTATTCATTTATTTACCAGCGATTCCCAAAGTGGGCATCACTGCCCCCTAGTAGGTATTGCAGTGATCGAGAGGAGCAGTGATGGCCAAAGGTTCATTTGGAGGTGATGAATAGCTGTAAGGAGGCAGTGATAGTATGTGACAGGGGGCACTAAGTAATATTTTTTCTGGAAAGGGGACAGTAGACCAACAAAGTTTGGGAACCACTAATTTACACCATTTTAAAAGAGCCTACTATACAAAAAAATATGCAATATTGTAAATATTATAATAACCTATATGTACAAAGCACCATAGTAAGAGCTAGAGCATAACAAGATTAATAATACCTGCCCTCTCCTCTTCAGGAAACTATCATTTAATGGAAACTAAGAAACAAAAAACAAATACTAAAAGGAAGAATTTGATAAGTTTCTTGGGAGAAATTTAAATATAGTGCCATCTCAATATAAAAGAGATAGAGTTGGACAAGTTATATAATCAAAACATATAGCCTGGACTATTGGAAAAGCTCCCTAAAACACAACCTATTTTTAATTCCCTTTAATCCATTCTTTAATTGTTATTATTGAGTGTCTATGATTTCAACTTAGATGCCTGTTGCAGCAATAAATACTAGAACTCATTTTTGCCTTCTCAATCTGGGTGATTCCAACCATCTTCCGTAATTAATTAACCATGGGCATCCTCTAATGATACTCAGCTACATTTTCTGTATTTATTGCTATTGTTTGAGTACCTATATAGCATAAGAGATATCCAATTGTTATTGCTCACTTGTTAAGTGATTTGTTCATTTTCTTTTCTTGTAATACATCTCTTTGATGGTATCATCTATTATGTAGAAGCATGTATGGTTCCATCCTGAATATTAGAAAATGTCATCCTTAAATAAACCCATCTCAGAAAAAGAAATTGAGCAAACCATCAATGAACTCCCTAAGAAAAAGCTCCCAGGACCAGATGGATTCATAAGTGAAGTCTTTCAAATATTTAAAGAATAATCCTAATATTACATTAAATATTTGGGAAAACAGGCAGAGAAGAAATTCTACCAAATTCCTTTTAAGACACAAATATGATACTGTTACCTAAGCCAGGAAGAGGAAAAACAGAGGAAGAAAATTATAGGCTAACCAGGGGACTACATCAATATATCATGAGGATAATTCCCTAGGGCCAGGTGGAATTTATACTGGGAATGCAGGGCTGATTTAATATTGGGAAAATTATTAGCATAATTGACAAATCAATAACCAAACTAACAAATCACATGATTATCTTAATAGATGCAGAAAATGATTTTGATAAAATAGAACACCCATTCCTATTAGAAATATTAGAAAAGCATAAGAAAATAATGAGCCATTCCTTAAAATAATCAGTATTATTTGCTTTGAATCTTCAATAAGTGTCATCTGCAATATGAATAAGTTAGAATCTTTCTCAATAAGACTGGGGTAAAGCAAGGATGCCCTTTATCACCACTATCATTTAATTGTGCAATAAATGCTAGCTTTACCAATAGTAAAAGAAAAGGAAATTGAAGGAATTAAAGTAGGTAATGAGGAAACTAAACTATCAAAGTGTTTTGTAATTATGTTGATATAATTCCTGTGTTTGTTTTGGTAGATAGATTCCTAAGTATTTTACATTGTCTAGGGTAATTTTAAATGGTGTTTCTCTTTCTAACTCTTGCTACTGTGATGTGTTGGAAATATATAGAAATGCTGATGATTTATGTGCATTTATTTTGTATCCTGCAACTTTGCTAAAGTTGTCGATTATTTATATTAGCTTTTTAGTTGATTCTCTAGGATTTTTTAAGTAGACATCATATCATCTGCAAAGAGTGATAGTTTAGTCTCCTCATGGCCCATTTTAATAATTTCAATTTCATTTTCTTCTCTAATAGCTACTGCTAGTGTTTCTAGTACAATGTTAAATAATACAGGTGATAGTGGGCATCCTTGTTTCACTCCTGATCTTATTGGGGAGGCTTCTAATTTATCCCCTTTGCATATGATGCTTGTTGATGGTTTTAGATATATACCATTTATTATTTTTATGAAAGGTCCTTCTATTCCTATACTTTCCAGGGTTTTCAATAGGAATGGGTGCTGTATTTCGTCAAAGGCTTTTTCAGCATCTATTGAGATAATCATGTGGTTTTTGTTGGTTTACTTGTTGATATGGTCAATTATGTGAATGGTTTTCCTGATGTTGAACCATCCTTGCATTCCTAGTATAAATCCCACCTGATCATAATGAATAACCCTCGTGATCACTTGCTGGAGTCTTTTTGCTAATATTCTGTTTAAGATTTTGCATCTTTGTTCATTAAGGAGATTGGTCTGTAGTTTTCTTTCTCTGTTTTTGATCTACCTGGCTTTGGGATAAGTGCCATATTTGTATCATGAAAGGAATTTGGTAGAACTCCTTCTTTGTTTATTATGTCAAATAGTTTGTTCAGTATTGGAAATAATTTTTCTTTGAAGGTTTAATAGAGTTCACTTGTGAATCCTTCTGGTCCTGGGGTTTTTTTCTGAGGGAGATCTTTGATGGTTTGTTCTATTTCTTTTTCTGATATTGGATTATTTTAGTATTCTATTTCTTCTACTGTTAATTTAGGCAATTTATATTTTGGTAAATATTCATCCATCTCATCTAGATTGCTATATTTATTACCATATAATTACACAAAATAGTTTTTAATGATTGCCTTAATTTCCTCTTCATTAGAGGTGAGGTCTCCTTTTTCATCTTTGTTATCGATGATTTGGTTTCTTCTTTCCTTTTTTTTAATTAGATTGACCAGTTCTTTGTCAATTTTGTTTGTTTTTTCAAAATACCGATTTCTAGTCTTATTTATTAATTTAATAGTTCTCTTACTTTCAATTTTATTCATTTCCCCTTTAATTTTTGTAATCTCTAATTGGGTTTTTAGCTGGGGATTTTTAATTTGTTCCCTTTCTAGTTTTTTAATTTGCAAGCCCAGTTCATTGATCTTTGCCCTCTTTAATTTGTTAACATGTGCACTCGAGAATATAAATTTCCCCCTGAGTACTGCCTTGGCTGCATCCCACAGAGTTTGGTAGGATGTCTCATTATTGTCATTCTCTTCAATGAAATTATTGATTGTTTCTATGATTTCTTCTTTAAACTGGTTTTGGAGAATCATATTATTTAATTTCCAATTAGTTTTTGGTTTGCCTGTCCAGGTGACCTTACTAATTATTATTTTTATTGCATTATGATCTGAGAAGATTACATTTATTATTTCTGCTCTTTTGCATTTGTTTGTGATGTTTCTATGCCCTATTACATGGTCAATCTTTGTGAATGTACCATATGCAGCTGAAAAGAAGGTTTATTCCATTTTTCCTATTTATTTTTCTCCATATATCTATTAAATATAATTTTTCTAGGATTTCATTTGCCTCTCTTATCTCTTTTATTTTTTGGTTTGATTTATCTAGATCTGAAAGAGGAATATTTAGATCTCCCATTAGTATGGTTTTTCTATACATTTCCTTCTTGAGCTCAGCCAGTTTCTCCTTTAGGAATTTGGATGCTATACCATTTCATGCATACACGTTGAGTACTGTTATTTCCTCATTGTCTATACTGCCTTTTGTCAGGATGTAATTACCTTCCCTATCTCTTTTATTCATATCTATTTTTACTTTGGCTTTGTCAGAAATCATGATTACCACTTCTGCTTTTTTTTTCTCATTTGAAGCCCAAAAGATTTTCCTCCAGCCCTTGATCTTAAACCTGTGTATGTCCAACCATTTCATATGTGTTTATTGTAGACAACATATGGTAGGATTTTGGTTACTAATACACTCTTCTATTTGGTTCCATTTTATGGGTGAGTTCATCCCATTCACATTCAGAGTTATAATTGTCAGTTGTGTATCCCCTAACATTTTGGTATCCTCTCCTAGTTCTACCCCTTCTTCTTACGCTATTTCCTTTTAAACTAGTTATTTGTTTTAGACCAGTCCCTTTTGTCCCCTCCCTTGATTTACTTCACTTTCCACCCCCTCCCTTATTATTCCCCTATTTTTATTTTTTAAGGCCTAATATATTCCCTTCCCCTTCTCCTCCTCTCCCTTTTTTGACCTCCCCACTCCTCTGCTCCCCTTGGTTAATCCCTTCTGCCTTTCTCAGTAGGTTTAGATTGAATTCTATATCCCAATGGATATAGCTACTCTTCCCTCTCAGGATTAATTCTGCTGAGAGTAAGGTTTAAATAGTACCTCTTAATGCTCTCTTCCTCTCCTTCTTATAATAGTATTCATCTCCTCCCCTTCCCGTGCCCTCTTTGTGTGGTATAAAATATCCTATTTTTCTTATTCATTCAAGTTTCTCTTGATGTCATCTACTATTCACCCCCCCTCTTTTTCCCCCACCCCATCTCATCTTAGACCATTTAGTTCTCCAACCTCTCTCTAGAAGAATAATTATTCTAATTACTGTAATAGTGAAGACAATTTTTGAGAATTACACATAACATTTCTCCATATAGGAATACAAATAATTTGATCTTATTAAAGCCCTTAAAGAGGCAAATTTAAAAATAAGAGTTTTCTTTCTTTCTCCTCTATTTCTTATTTACCTTTTCATGTTTCTCTTGTTTTTTGTAGTTGGATATGGAACTTTCCATTTAGTCGTGGTTTTTTCTGTACAAATACTTAGAAATCTTATATCTTGTTGAATGCCCAAACTTTCCCCTGGAAGTATATAGTCAGTTTTGATGGGTAGTTGATCCATGGCTGAAGGACCATCTCTCTTGCCTTTCTGAATATCGTGTTCCAAGCCTTGTGGTCTTTTAGTGTTGAGGCTGCCAGATCCTGTGTGATCCTGATTGGTGCTCCTTGATATTTGAATTGTCTCTTTCTGGCTTCTTGTAAGATTTTTTTATTTTACTTGGAAGCTCTTGAATTTGGCTATTATATTCCTTGGTGTTGTCTTTTCAGGTTTTAGTGTAGAGGGTGATCTATGGATCCTTTCAATGTCTATATTGCCCTCTTGTTGTAGAACTTCAGGGCAGTTTTGCTGAATAATTAATTTTAGTATGGAGTAGAAAGTTCTATTAATTTCTGCTTTTACAGGAAGACCAATGATTCTCAAATTGTCTCTTCTAGACCTGTTTTCTTGGTCTATTAACTTCTCATTGAGATATTTCACGTTTCCTTTGTCAGTCTTTTGCTGTATTAATTCTTATTGTCTTGTGAGATCATTGGGCTTCTAATTGCCTAGTTCTGGTCTTCAGAGACTGGGCTTTGACTAAAATATTTTAGTTTTCCTCTTCACTCTGGTCCATGTAGTTATTCAAGGCTTACAAATGGTCATTTCTGGTCTTCAATATTTACTTATCAATTCATTTGATTTCTGAGCCTCACTTGTGAAATTCTGCCTTTTAAATTGTTATTTCCTTCCAGATCTATTCCATCTTTCTCATGATTTCAGATTTGAAGTCTCCAAGAACTTGTGACCCATTTTCATTTTTTTGGGAAGGCTCAGATGTCTTTAATCTTGTTTGTCCTCTTCTGCTTTCTGTTGTTTTCTCTGTGCAGAAGTTATCAAGTGTTAGAGTTTTTCCCTTTGTCTTCTTGCTTATTTGTTGGGTTTTGCTTGACATCATTGTATTTTATCCACCAGAAGTCTGAGTAAGGCAATCTGATTCTCTTTGAATGGAGTTAGGGAGCAGTTTTTGGCTGAGGCTACTTTGTGAGACTCCTGGTTTCTCTGGGGACCTTCCTGGGCTCTCTGGTCTAGCTGTTTTCAGGGTCAATCCCATGTGTTCCTAGCCAGCTGCCCAGACCCCATAACTTGGCCCATGTTTGCTCCTCTACATGGGGTTTTCCACTGAGTCTGAGCATGCTCAGTGCTCCTACTGCCTCTCTCAGCCCTACTCCCCTGTCCAAAATCAGAGTTTTCCAGCCTCCTGGAGTCTCTGGTCTACCTGTTTTGAAAGTCAAGGCCCTGTAGTCCTAGCTGGCTGCCCAGAACCCAGAACTTGGCCCACGCTTGCTCCACCACCTGAGGTTTTCCCCCTGATTCTGAGTGCCCTGGGCTCTGCTGCTGCCTCTCTCAGCATCACTCCCATGTCCAAGGTCTGAGTTTTCCAGCCACCTGGGGTTTCAGGTCTTGCTGCTCTCAGGGGCAAGCTCCTAGTAGTGTCAGCTAGCTGCCAAGGGGTTAGATTTTGTGATTTGGCTGACTCTAACTCTGGAGCGCAGCCTCTGCCTCTGTTACTGGGGGGGAGGGGTGATCCAAGCTGTTAAATAATAAAGGTGATAATGGGTATACTTGTTTCATTCCTGATCTTATTGGGAAGGCTTCTAATTTATCCCAATTGAAAATGATGCTTGCTTATGGTCTTAAATATATACTGTTTATTGTTTTTAGGAAAGGCCCTTCTATTCCTATAATTTCTAGTGTTTTCAATAGGAATGCATTGTGTTTTGTCAAAGGCTTTTTCTGCATGATTTTTGTTTGTTAGCTTGTTGATATGGTCAATTATGTGGATGGTTCTCCTAATGTTGAACAATCCTTGCATTCCTGGTATAAATCCCACCTGATCATGGAGGATTATCCTCTTGATCACTTGCTGGAGTCTCTTTGCTAGTATTTTATTTAAAATTTTTGCATCTATGTTCATTAAGGAGATTGGTCTGTAATTTTCTTCTCTGTTTTTGATCTGCCTGGTTTTGGAATCAGTACCATATTTGTTTCGTAAAAGGAATTTGGTAGAACTCATTCTTTGCTTATTTTGTCAAATAGTTTTATAGTATTGGGCTTAATTGTTTTTTAAATGTTTGATAGAATTCACTTGTGAATCCATCTGTTCCTGGGGATTTTTTCTTAGGGAGTTCTTTGATGGTTGGTTCAATTTATTTTTCTGATAAGGGATTATTTAAGTATTCTATTTCTTCTTCTTTTAATCTAAGCAGTTTATGTTTTTGTAAGTAATCATTCTTATCACCTAGAGTGCCATATTTATTGCCATATAATTAGGCAAAATAGTTCTTAATAATTACCTTAATTTCCTCTCCATTAGAGGTGAGGCCACCCTTTTCATCTTTGATACTGTTAATTTGGTTTTCTTCTTTCCTTTTTTTATTAGATTAACCAGTACCTTATCTATTTTATTTGTTTTTTCAAAGTACCAGCTTTATTATTATTTTTAATTCAATAGTTCTTTCACTTTCAATTTTCTTAATTTCCCCTTTAAATTTTAGGAGTTATATTTGAGATTTTATCTGGGGATTTTTAATTTGTCTTCTTTCTAATTTTTTAATTTGCACGCTAAATTCACTGACCTCTGTCCTCTCTGATTTATTAATATATGCACTTCAAGGATATAAATTTCCTCCTGAGTATTACTTTGACTGCATACCATAGATTTTGATATGATGTCTCTTTGTCATTTTCTTCAATAAAATTATTGTTTCTACGATTTGTTCCTAAACCAACCATTTTTGCAGAATCATATTATTTAATTTCCAATTGTTTTTTTATTTGACTCTACATGTACCCTTACTAATTAATATTTTTATTGAATTATGATTTTAAAAGATTGCATTTATTTTTTCTTCTCTTATGAATTTGTTTGCCATATTTCTATGCATTCATACATGGTTAATCTTTGTGAATGTAGGATGTGCTGCTGAAAATAAGGTGTATTCCTTTTTTGTCCCTATTTATTTTTCTCCATGTATCTATTAATTTTAATTTTTCTAAGATTTCATTCACATCTTTTACCTTTTATTTATTTTTTATTCATCTAGATCTGCTAGAGAAGGTTCAGGTCTCTCACAAGTATAGTTTTACTATCTATTTCCTTCTTAAGCTCCACTAGTTTCTCCTTTAAAAATTTGGATGTTATACCATTAGGTGCATATATGT
>NC_058135.1:113247014-113291704 GCF_016433145.1 Gracilinanus agilis | reverse complement strand
TAATCCCCTCCCTTGTTGTACTTCCCTTTCTCCCCCCTCCCTTCTTATTCCCCTCTTATTGTTCTTTAAAGCCACGTGGTGCTCCCCCCCAAACCCTCTCTCTCCCTAGTATTACTTCCCTCCCTACCAGTCCCTTTGTTACCCTTCTACTTCTCTATAGGGCGTGAATCAATTTTCTGCCCCTATGGATCTGATTGTTCTTCTCTAAGTTGATTTCAATGCACTTAAGTATTGAATATTCCCTCGCTCTAACTTCTTTACCCTTAGAGTGTATTGTTATTTTTCCCTGTTAATCCCACGTGCTTCTTTATGGAATATAAATTTATTCCTTTTTGTTTGCTTTCCTTTTTTTCCTTATTGTTATTTTGTTCCCCCCCAGTTTTGTATATATTTATACATACATACATACATACATATATATATATCTTGACATTTCATCCTATACAGTTTGTCCCTGTTCCCTCTATGTAAACTTCTTCTAGTTACCCTGTTGGTAATAATAATTTTTAATATTTGCCAATACCTCCTTTTCTTCTTGCGATATAAATTGATTGAACTTGTTGTGTCCCTTAAAGAAAAGATTTTTTTTTCTCCTCCCCACCATTCTCTTAATTACCTTATGTTGATTCTCTTGAGTTCTGGGTTTGGGCATCAAACTCTCTTTTTAAGTCCGGTTTTTTCTTGATGAATGTTTGGAAGTCCTGAGTTTTATTGAATGACCATACTTTCCCCTGTATTCTTTTTCTCAGTTGATGCCCAATAGATTTTGCTCCAGTCTCTTACCTTTACCCTGTGTGTTTCTATCTGCCTCATGTGTGTTTCTGGTAGACAACATATGGTAGAATTTTGGTTTCTGATCCGCTCTTCTATTTGCTTTCATTTTATGTGTTAGTTCATCTCATTTCACATTCAGAGTTATGATTAGTACCTGTGTAACCCCCATCATTTTGATTTCCTCTCCTTGTTGTGCCCTTTCTTCTTTTACTATTTCCTTCTATAATAATATTTTGCTTTTAATCTGTGCCCCCTAATCCCCACCCTAATTTTATTTCCCTTCCCAACTCCTCTCTTCTTATTCCCTTATATTTTTTTGTAGAGTGAATTGAATTTTCTCCCCCTTCTCTTTTCCTCCCTTTTGGTATTCCCCAACCCACTCCTCTCCTAAGTTTTCCACTTTCAACTTGCCTATAGGGTAAGATAGAATTCAAAACCCCAATGTATTTAGATGCTCTTCCCTTTCAGAGTCGATTCCACTGAGAGCAAGGTTTAAGTATTACCTATTAGCACTATTTTTCTCTCCTTCTTATAGTAGTATTCTTCCCCTCCTCCTCCCACGCTCCTTGTTTCCTAGTATAATTTATCCTATTTTTCTTATTCCTTCAAGTTTTTCTTGGTGCCATCTTCTATTTCTCCCCCTCCTTTCTTTTTCTACATTTTAAACCACTTAGTACCTTAACCACTACCTATAAATAATTCTAAATACTATGATAGTTAATACAGTTTTTGAAAGTCACGAATATCATTTTTCTAGTTAAGAGTATAAACAATTTGACCTTACTGAAACCCTTAAAAGAAAAAAAAAATCCTTCTCTTTCTTCTTTCCCTTTTCATGTTTCTATTCAGTTTTGTATTTGGGCATCAAAATTTCCATTTAGTTCTGGTCTTTTCTTTACAAATACATGGAAATCTTCTATTTTGTTAAATGCCTTTAATTTTCCCAGGAAGTATACAGTCAGTTTTGATGGGTAGGTAATTCTATTTTGTAGGTCAAATTATCTTGTCTTTCTGAATATCATATTCCAAGCTTTGTGGTTCTTTAGTGTGGTGGTTGCCAGATCCTGTGTAATCCTGATTGGTGCTCCTTGATATCTGAATTGTGTCTTTCTGGCTTCTTGTAATATTTTCTCCTTAGTTTAGAAGCTCTTGAATTTAGCAATTACATTCCTGGGGATTGCCTTTTGAGTATTTAGTGTAGAGGGAGATCTATGAACTCGTTCAATGTTCATTTTGACCTCTAGTTCAAGAACATCAGGGCAGTTTTCTTGGATAATTTCTTGTTCTATGATGTCAACATTTCTGCTTATTTCCAGGTTTTCAAGTAGTGGTATGATTCTCAGATTGTCTCTCCTGAACCTGTTTTTCAAGTCAACCATCTCTCAATGAAGTATTTCATGTTTCCTTCTAATTTGTCATTCTTTTGATTTTGCTTTATTAATTCCTGCAGTCATGTGAGATCATTAGCTTCTACTTACCCAGTTTTAGTTTTTAAAGTCTGGTTTTCAGCTGTGATTTTTTTTATTTTCTTTTTTGGTTTGGTCTATCCCACTTTACATGGCTTCCAGAAGGTCAATTCTGGACTTCATTGTACTTATTGTTTCATTTGATTATTGGGCTTCTTTATCTAAGTGGGAGATTCTGTTTTTTAAAACTATTATTGTCTTTCTGAACTATTTCCCACTTTTCTTGCCAAGTTTCTTCTATCTTTCACACTTCATTCATCATCTCAAATCTGAGCTCTTCCAGAGCTTGTGACTAATTTCCATTTTTTTTTGGAAGTTTTGGATGTGTTTGCTTGTTTGTCATCTTCTGTTGTCTCCTCTGTATTCTGGGTTTTTTTCTCCATAGAAATTATGGAGGTTCAAGATTCTTTTCTTTTCTTTCTTTCTTTCTTTCTTTTTTTTTTTGGGGGGGGAGTTGGAGATTGTAATTCCTCGGCGATGTTTGGCCATTTCTGTATTAGTTCTTTCTTCCTTCTTTCCCAGTCAGAAGTCTGTGTGAGGAGGGCAGACTCTTTGTGTATAGAGTTCAAGAGAGGTTTTTGCCTGAGGCTATTTTTCAGTCTCTGCTGTGTCTGTTGTACACAGCCTCTCTCTGTCTTATCACTTTACCCAATCTCTGAGTCCTCAGCCTCCTGGGTCCCAAGTCTTGCTGCTCTCTAGGGTAAGTCTGTGCTGTCCTTAGCCAGCCCCCCTGAGAACTTAGCAATTGCCCATACTTGCTCTGACTCTGACTCTGGTGCTGTAGGTGGAGTGGAGGAGGGGTGATCAGCTTGTGCTTTGGTAGGAGTAATTTTACCCCCTTATAGTGTGGAAATGTCCAAACCCTGCCTACCTTCAAGGCTGCATCCTATGGATAAGCCCCTTAAGTCATCTGATTTTAGGTTTTGTCCTTTTTAGCCACTTTATATCTGTAGGTAGTGAGGAGAGGAAGTCCCTTGAGTATACTCTGCAGTCATTTTAGCCTGGAAGTCCCTGCTATGGTCCTTGTAAACACAAATAAGGTACTTTTATTTGAGTTAAAGGAGTTAATTTAGTCAAATGGGCAGAGGCAAGTTAGGTGATATAGGAAAGGAGGAAAGAGAGACAGATAGACACAAAGAGAAACAGAAAGAGAGAAAGATAGAGGTAGAGAAGGACAGAGAGACAATGACAGAGATTGACAGAGGCAATAAGAGACAAAGAGATACAGATAAACAAAAAGATCAAATTCCAGAGAGACAGACAGACAGAAAGAGACAGACACAAGATCAAGAATTATATACAAGACAGACTATAAATTTTAATGTCTCAGCATTCACCTAGAATTTGCTTTCTAATTTTCTATTTTAAAATGTCTTCTTTTCTTGTTTCTTAAATTTAAAGTACTCATAAGAAATATTTTCCCAAATTTCTTTATAAAGGATATATTTTGTTGGGGAAAACAAAGATAAATCCCTCCATATAGAGAAGGACACTTAAATGTTTTCACCTTCAAATAGATGTTACCTCATGGGATAGGAAAGGAGAAAGAAGAGAACTGATAGTTTAAAAGTTTTACTCAAAAGAATAACATGGGCTCTGAAGATAATCAGTTTAATTTAATGTTAGAATACATAGGTAGGAAGTACATTAACATTTAAAGACACTATTCAAAATGGCCAGCACTAATGGATGGGGAATGTTTTAAGTAATAAAGCATACCCAAGATACTCACAATTCCATTATGAATATGCCTTTGTGGAGACATTTGCAGTTTAGGTATTTTCTTTGGATCATTACTACCTATAAGATAATAAATTATATAACCAGTCCTCTGAAAAATCTAGGTCATTTCAAAGTTGACTTAGATTGAAGATATTTTTAAGGAAATGGCATCCCAAGCCTTTTCCTATCTGATTCCCTACCAAATAGAATAGACATTCCCTGACTGAAGGGTGGTTTTGTTATTATAAAATTCTTTAGAGACAGAGAGGAGATTGATGGGATAAGGAATATCTACTGAGCTAAACTACACTGTTTACAGAAAATACTTTACCCAATATAGAAACTCTATGAAAAATTGAGTGATATATCCTTTTATGAATGTACTTACTATCTTCAAAAGTACGCTTTTGATGGAGTTTATAGCATAGAAATAGAAAATGCTGTCAGCTTCAAAAAATAGTGTGCAATAACTTGGATAAATTGGGCTGGGTATGTTGGTTGTTTTCCACTCTGGCCCATCTAATTCCCAGAGACAGAAAAGGGATGGGGTCCAAATAAGATCAGAAGTTGACCTAGAGGGTTTTATTTAAAAACAACAAAGAACCTTTAATTTTCCTTAAATCATTACATTGCTATTAAGGCCTTCAGGGTGCACTACAGACAGTCATACCTATCTGGTCTTGGCAATATATAGCCCAGACTCCAAGGACTTGAAACTACTTACAATTTTTAATCTAGCAATTCAATCTTCACTAGCACAGACATCTTCACTACTCAAATGGGAAATCTAAACTTCAAAATCATTTCCCTAGCTATGGAGAAGAGATGATTTTGTAAATATTGATTTACTTATTTCCTTTCTTTTTCTTGTAGATTGTAATCTTAGACTGGCATAGGCAGAAAAGTATTTGGCTTTTGCATAGTATTCACATTGTGGGTGTGCTAAGTTGAGAATTAAAAAAATAATAATCATAGTGCTTTAGTGTAATAAAGGGGTGTGCTATATTGATATATAAAAGATCAGCAACTTTGTCAACATACGGCTTACAGTGTGATAAGTCTCTACTTGCTAGTTTAAATTTCACCCATTCACCAACTAGATAAGCTCTATGGAATCTCCTGAGTCACTTACAATTTACGAGATTTGCCTAGGGTCACATAGCTAGTAAATATTAGAGAGAAAACCAGAACTAAGTTTTTCTTGACTCCAAAACTAGCAGTCTACACTCTATACAATCCAATTTCTATAGATATTAGTATATGTTACTTCAGATCCAAATGACTTCCCATAGCGAGCTCTATTTCTGTACTTGAACAAAACCAGGTTCAAAGTTGGGGACGTGACTGCCAAAAGAACACGAGGTTTCTTTCTCAATTTCTCTCCTTCTTCCACTTCTCTCTCTCACAGACTCCATCATGAAGTAATTACTTGGAAATATCTAAAACAAAACTTCATTTTATCTCATGTCTAGGGAATCCCAGAAATGGTGGTAAGGTTTTATTCTTTTTTTTAAAAACTCTTATTTTCCATCTTAGAATCAATACTATAAATGCTGTTGGTTCCCAGTAAGAAGAGTTGTAAGGGTTAGGTAATGAGAGTTAAGTGACTTGCCCAGAGTCACACAGATAAGAAGTATCTGAGGCAAGATTTGAACAAGGTTTTTTTTTTTTTCTATGAAGGAATTTAATGTACAATATAAATTTAAGATACAGGATAGCTATTTCCCTCAACCCTCCCATAACACACACACACACACACACACACACACACACACACACACACACACACATATATATATATAATAAATATGCTTACAAGCTCATAGGAATACATAAAAATAAGAAAACATAAAATACCTCAAATGACCCACTATATTCATTTGGGGGAGGTATTAATATTCCCATGATCATATAAATAGTAATCCTCAGAGGTGGGATTTCATTCCAGGCTCTTTGGTTTGTAAAGCAAACCACAATATGTGACATCTCCCCAAACACCAGGCATAATAGCAGTTTCTCTTGTTCCTCATTTTGCCCAAGATTTCATTGATATTCTTAGATTTTAAGTGACTTGTCTATGACTCCTCAACAAAAGTCTGAAGCAAGATTTAAAGACATATGTTCTTTGTATCAAGCCCATTATTTTTCTTTTTTCCACCATACTGTGATGCCTCTTTAGATGTGGTCTGACCAGATTAGAATACAGTGGCAAAGTAATTTTTTTCTGTTATAAACATGCTTTTTTTTATCAATGATGAACTTTTTTTAAAATGAACGTTTTGAAGTTCAAATTGTGATGTTGACCACTGTTGAGCTTTGAATTCCACTAATTTCTCTAGGGCTTTTTTTCTTCTTCTTTTTTTTTTAAACCCTTAACTTCTGTGTATTGGCTCATAGGTAGAAGAGTGGTAAGGGTGGGCAATGGGGGTCAAGTGACTTGCCCAGGGCCACACAGCTGGGAAGTGTCTGAGGCCGGATTCGAACCTAGGACCTCCCGTCTCTAGGCCTGACTCTCAATCCACTGAGCTACCCAGCTGCCCCCCCCCAGGGCTTTTTTTACATAAAGTGTTCTTAAACTGTGCCTTTCCCATCCTGGAATTTTATTTGTAGGTTTTTTGTTTGTTTGTTTCCATTTTTATTTTAAAATCTAAGTGAATAACTTGAACTTCATCCATAAAAAGCAATTGATGTACTCCAAAGAGCACTGATTTTGTAATCAGAAAAACTTAATCTACTAAAATAATAATGATGAATATTAATAATAATCATAATATGTAGTGTTTTGAGATTTTCAAAGCACGTTACATTTCTTTTCATCCTCACAATTACCTGGGAACTACAACTCTATTTTATTTCTATTTTATAGATTAGGAAGCTGAGGAAGGTAAAAGTTAAATGACTTGCCTAGGGTCTTATAGTTAATAAGTATCTGAGGCCAAATTTGAGCTCTGATCTCCTTGGTTTTAGCCCCAGCACTCTATTCATTGTGCCTTCAAGTGTCCACTTGTGTCCTAAGTGACCTTAAGCAAATCACTTCATCTCTCTGGGCCTTGGTTTCTTTAGTTAAATAAAGGGTTTCTTTAGTTAAATAAAGGGTTAAAATGTGGTTATCTCTAACATCCCTTCAGGCTATACATTTTATAATCTTTTAATATCATTGGATTTCTTTTCAGACCATTACTTGAGGCTTTGGATATTTTCTTTAAAAATTTTTAAACCTAAACTTCTTTTCTCTGTATCTTACCTTTTAATATCCAAAGACTTATTAAAAATAGTTTCTACTTCCTTATTCTAACCATTGTCAACTTGGAATCTAGAAACCCCAAAATGTTAACTGAAAACAAACACAGAGCTATTAAATAGTCAGAAAAACCAAGCTTTTAATCAGGAGAGAGATGTGGTATAATCTTCAGGTATAATCACACAGAGCAGAAGGCTCTGGCTACTCTGGCTACCGTATGCCTGGAAGTGGCTCCGTGCTAAAGGACAGCTCCAAGAAACTATGAAAATTGAAGAACTTACATACCTCTCGGGAACTGAGGACAGGAGAATAGTATTGATTGGCGTTATGAGGATTACAAAGAAATGAGGAGTTCTAGACAGTATTATCTGGGAGAAGCTGATGATTTACAATGGACACAAAAGGGAAAAGGTCCAGCCAAGGGCTGGGGTACCTGAGAACGGACTCTGTTACAATAGGAAAACACTTAATATCTGATTGAGTCTGCTAGTTCCACCTAAAGTATTTTAAGATTTTAATTAAATTAAATTTTATTAATTTAAATTTAAATTAATTAGATTAAATTTAAATTAAATTAAATTCTTATGTGACAAGGTCAAACTTGTGGGCTTCAGAATTTACTCTGCTACAAACTTGGGGTTCTCAAGATCTCAAGATTGGGATTTCTAGATTCCTAGTTGACACTATTGATAAAAATGCCTTCCCGATTTTTACCAGCATTTAAGAGGGAAATTGAACCAAAGGAGTGTTATACTTTTTAAAAAGGGTACCATGACAGCATGGGCAACTAGGTGGATAGAGCACTGGACCAGGAGTCATGAAGAGCTGAGTTCCAATCTAGGTTCAGAGCCTTATTTTCTGCGTGACTTTGGGCAAGTCAGTTTGCCTTAATCCACTGGAGGAATAAATGACAAACCACTCCAGCATCTTTGCCAAGAAAAGGACCATGAAGAGTCAGGCACAACTGAACAATAACCTTGACAGCACAGACCAAAAGTACTGCTATGATAACATAATTAGATCATTTGCTTATTTCATCTGGGATTTATTTTTTTTTAATGGTTTGCTTCTCAGATCTGTAAAATTCTCCTTTTTTGAGGTCTTCTTTTTCAGGTGGAACCAAGTTTCAATAGAAAGACACAGACTACTGTGAATTCAGCTCCTCACTTGTGATCCTTGAGCTTTTTGTTACCTCTTCATTCTATTAGATACAATTTCATCTTCTATTTCCAAGCCCTTAAACTAGCCAATTACTTTTTCTGACCTTGCTTTCTCCTGGAACTGGGCCTACCTTCGCAGCTCTTATCTGAGTACTCTGCTTAATGACTTTTTCATCCATCATTTCACTTTCACCTACAGGCCTCCCTCACCCAGGCCTGAAGCAATATCTCTTTTCTTTAAATTCTCACAGCATTTTGCCTTTACTTCTATATTTCTCATGTACGTTCCAATTCTACTTTATATCATTTTTATTTTTGCAAATATTTTATGATTTCTGCTTGATCCTAGGGGAAAGAGGTAGGAGCGATGAGTAGAAGTGATAAAAAGGTAAAATGAGTCTTATCTAAAAGAAAAAAATACCTTACCAATAACTAGGGCTACCTGAAAGGTGAAGATTCTTTCGCAGCAGGTAACAACAACAAAAAAGCAATTATTATATAAGCAAACATGTAATACCTATTTATGGGTTGTAAAGACTTTTACACACATTATTATATTTGCTGTCATAGCAATCCTGTGAGGTGGTGGGTTTTGTGACACTGGAAGTCTTCAAAAAAAGGCTAGAAACTATTTAGTATATTGAGAAGAGGGCTCTTGTTCTGAAATATCAAAAAAAGGATTCTTATTCTAAGCTAGATGGCTTCTGAAATCCTTTTCAAAGCTGAGATTCTATGCATTGAGTTGCTAATAAGTTAATGGGGGAGGTGTGAATGAATGCAGGGTTGAATACATAAAAAAATAAAATAAATACATTTAAAAAATTTTAAAAGCCCTTACTGTATAAAAAACACTATACTAAGCACTGGAGATACAAATGCAATAGTAACATGGACCCTACTTCAAAAGAGTTTGCTTGCATTGTACTAGAGGTGACAATTTCAAATGACTTTTACTGCTTCCCCCTATTCCCTACCCCCCCTCAAATCCTGATATTCCTCTACTCTTCTATACAAACACATCCCTTCTGACATTATAAATCTATCATGGCAGTGCATTTTCTTTTGGACCTGCCTTTGTTTCCAAAATAGTTCTTTACACTTACAGGAAAGTTGTTAGCCAATGAGGCCATTTCTTCTGTAAAACAGGAAAAAGTCATGCCTGTAGTATATACTTCCTTCCCTAAAATCTACCTTTGAGGTAGATTAGTGGATTGAGAGCTAGACCAAAGGCAAGAGGTCCTGGGGTTAGATCTGGCCTTCAATATTTCATTGCTGTGTGACCTTTGGCAAGTCACTTTACCTCCATTGCCAAGATTAATTCTAATATGGAAAGTGAGGCTTTATATTAAAAAAAAACAATAAACACAATACAATCCACCTTTACCACTTCATCAAGGTACAAATGTACCCCTGATATCTCAAAACCTATTCCAGTGAAGCCTAAAATCTAATAAATACTGACAAGTTGGGAAGGTCCAATGTTTATGAAGTTTAATGCCTAGTCTAAGTTAGCTTCAGGAAAAAGAATCAAATCAAGTCAAGGAGGCTTTATTAAGTACTAACTCAATGTCAAGCACTTTACAAAGTGCTGAGAATACGTCTAAACAAAAAGAAGACATTAACTACCCTCAAAAGCATTCTAATCAGAGAAAGTAACTCCTAAAAAGGTTCTGAAAAGCAGGAGGTAGGAGGAGGGAATACATTCTTATAGAGGCACAAAATAGAATTATGGACTTCATTGGGTAGTTTCCTCAAAATGGAGATTCTGGGAGGAATTCTCCCTTATTAGGAGACAGACACAGGAGTGGAAGCATCATCCAGGGTGAGACAACTGCTGTGGCAAAGTGGAGAAGAATCATGAATAAGGTGGTCACAACACAATGAAGGTTTGGGTCATAAAAAACTCTCAATGATCATCTACAAAGTAGTCACATAAGGGTTATAACCAGCACCGGGTTAGAGAAAGCTCACACCAATAAAAAAAAATCATATTTCCTAGTTATTATTTTTTAAATAAGAATCAAATGACAATGCATGTAAAAGTTTTCTTCTGAAGTATAATATAAATGTCAACTAGAAATGGTAGTATTAGTAGCAGCAGCACTAGTAGTAGTATATGTTTTTTTCTTTTTAAACCCTTACCTTCAGACTCAGAATTAATACTAAATATTGGCTCCAAGGGAGAATTAGGGTAGGGGCAGAGCTACTGAGGTTAACTGCCCAGGATCATGCAGATAGGAAGTGTCTGAGACTAGATTTGAACCCACAACCCCCAATCTATAGGTCTGGTTCTCTACCCCTGAGCCATCTAGTTGCTACTAAGTTGTAGTATAAATTTCTTAATCAATATTTGTTGAATTTATCATATACCTTTTCTATTTAACTTACAGTCTATTTTTTTTTGCATTATAAGTAAAACAAAATGAAGACCTCGTGATGTTTTGTTTTCTTTGGAAAGACTTCCAGTTCTTATAAAAAGAGTTGATATTACTCAACCCTACCCTATCTAATTATGAAGGTCCAATAACTTGTTATTGTACTCAACCAGTGTGCTGAGCATATTAGATACATGCATAAAGTATACTTTTTTCATATTCCATACTTTGTATATTGATCAGTGCCCATTAGGGAAAGTCAAAAGTACTATTCAGATGCAAAGGTTAATTTAATTAAATTAAGTAAATAAAATATTTGATGGATCCATAATAATATAATACCGGTATCTCTTCCCTCTTGTGCAACCCATTCATTTCTTCATGTTGTCTATGAGTTTTATCTCTGTCTTTCCATAGATCTTCCATCAAGGAACAAAGCAAGATGCCAGAAGATTTTCTGTAGCCCTCCTATTTTGTGCAGTCCTTGGATGACCACTCTAATCACATGACTGATTTACTTTCATTTTTGGTCACAAATATGCTTTATGATCCAGAGGATTGTTACTATTATTAGTAATTCTATTTTTAATTCAACTAAGATTTATTGAGAATATACTAATTATATTTATTAAGTACATAGTATATATGTATGTGATATTTAACTACATAACATACTGTATGATATAAATATATTTATTAAATATAAAATATATTAATTAAGAACATTTTAAGTTACCCGCATTTTATTCTATTTTGGGAATAGTCCAAGGATCCTGCTATGTGTTAGGGTCCCATAGTCTTTAACTATTAAAGACCTTGATCAGTTGATCTAAGCAGTCCTTAATGTCAGTATTATATATTAGAGACTTAGTAGCCACTAACATTGAACACAATTCTCATTTATGGCTGTTCAGTGAATTATTCATATAGTATCCTGATAATGCATAGGCACATAAAATACCCAGGATACACACCAACTCCCTTGACAGCTATTTATAAGAGAAGTTTCCAATCAATAGATTATAAATAAACAATAAATAGCCCTAGGCACACTGACCCTGCCAAGGGTCCTTGCCTTGATCCGCTGCCCTCCATACCTACTAGCCTCTCCTATTTCCTTGCACTTTTTTCTCATATTGAATTTCTCTGCAAACTGAAGAAGCACAACAGTAAGCTTTGTCCAAACTTCATTGTGTCTGTTTCTCTGAAATGTTTTGGTCTCATTAGATCAGGATACAAAAAATTAAGTTTATTAACAGAAAATGACCAGACTGCTCTCACTTACCTATAATATTCAGGAAGCCTGTCCAAGAAGTACCCCCCTCATTCCTACTTCTGCACCCTTGTCCTCTTTCCTCTACATTCTCTCAAAGCTCAGTCTGATTGGGAAGGAGGAGGGAGATAAATACATTAATGCAAACTACCATACAGAAGAGAGGGTGAATATTTAGAAAAATTATGATAAAGAAATGTGACAGGTCAAAAAATTGAAAGATATTTCTGAGATCATCTGGCCAAACATATTCATTTTGTAGATGATAAAACTGAGACATAGAGTGATTAAGTGACCTGCTCGAAATCAAATTGGTAGTAAGGGGGTAGTGGCAAACTTAAATCTTCTAATTAAAAAGTGATGTTCTTTCTACTGTATTATGATCAGAGGGAGAATTGTCTTCTGCCTATGCTGTGAAACAAGGATAAAATTCTAAGGGGTCAAAGAGAATTCAAAAAAAGATTTTCCAGGTGTGGTAAATATTGAAAGCAAAGGGAAAACATCAAAAAGATTCTGCCTTGGAGGAATGAGGAAAAAATAAAAGATAGGTTTGAGACATGGCTATGTAACCTTTCAAATCCAAATGTGCTAGTTTAGGAAGAGAAGGCAGAAGAAGACGAGAGGAGGGTAATGACAAAAAGGTGAATGGTTTGTTGTCCAAACCTTCTGCCACTTAGACAAAATTTGTAAATATAACAGTCCAAACTAAATGAGATGGAAAATGTATTGTCAGGGAGAGAAGAAACTAATTTTGTTTGCCTCAAATGAACAGCAGCTATTTAAGGGTTTATGTGACATTTTATAATTAACTGCAGATCACAACCAATTTCTGAGCAATCTCTAGATTATAAAAAGTTGGTGAAATATTAGAGCTCTTAAAATTAAAATTTGCATATTTATCATCATGCTGAGAGATAGAACCTTTCTGCCCCTATGTAATCAGAACAAATTAGTTATCCTT
This sequence comes from Gracilinanus agilis, assembly GCF_016433145.1. NCBI lineage: Eukaryota > Metazoa > Chordata > Mammalia > Didelphimorphia > Didelphidae > Gracilinanus > Gracilinanus agilis. Next base: position 113,278,732 of record NC_058135.1, on the reverse strand, counting down.
TCTTAAAGCACAGACAGAGGTAATAGATTTAAAGTAATATAAAAATTATTTTTTTTAACTTTTAAATCCAAAACACTAATTGAAAGGAATGCAATAATAGCATTTATTTAATTATTTTTCTTTTAAAACAGAAATTTATCTATTTTTAGTATGTTGACTGTAGCATTCAATGGGTGATTTATGGCAGCTTACATTTCCTCACATATACCCTTTTATGTGACTGTGAGCAAATCACATTAATTCTCTGCATGTCATTTTAATTATTTGTAAAAATCAGGAGTTTGATCAATTGCTTGTGGAGTAACTGAAAAATAAATTATGGTATATGAATATAGTGGCATATTATCATTCAATAAGGAATGAAGAATATAAGGAAATTGGAGAGATGAAAAGAATTATATGAACAGATTCAGAGTGAAATAAACAAAACTAAGAGAAAAAATGTTACCACTGATAACTCCATTAAGGATGCTGACTGTTGAGTAATGGAAAAGCTAGTGAAAGTCAGTTCAGGACCCCTCCCTCATATCAGAGAGAGAGGGGACTATTAATATAAAATATTTATATATTGTAATACAGTTTTTATAGTTTTGCTTACTTGATTTTTCACTATCACAAGGAGTCAGTTAGGTGGCACAGTGAATAGAGTACTAGGCCTGAAATGAGGAAGCCTTGAGTTCAAATCCAATATCAGACAGTAACTATGTGACCCTGGGTAAGTCACTTCCTACTATTTACTTCAATTTCTTCATCTGTAAAATCACTTCAATATCTTTCCCAAGAAAATCCTAAATGAATTACAGTCAGACATCACTGAAATGACTTGAGAATAATACACATTCTATATAGTTTACTTCAGTGATTCCCATAGTGGGCGCTACCGCCCACTGGTGGGTGCTGCAGCGATCCAGGGTGATGGTGATGGCCACACTTTTTTTGTATTACATTCTATTCTGAGTTCAATAAATAGTTTCATAATTTCCAGGGGGTGCTAAGTAATATTTTTTTCTGGAAAGGGAGCGGTAGGCCAAAAAAGTTTGGGAGCCACTGGTTTACTTAATTGATTTTTCATTGGCACAAGGAAAAGTTTAATCTCCAATAGGGACTAGGGAATGACTAGGATATAAAGACAAAATATAACAATGAAACATTTTGAAAATAAAGAGTTTGGACTAAATCAGGGGTTCTTAACCTAGGGGGTTCATAAAATTTAAAAAATGTATTAAAATAAAATTAAATACAAATATATAAAATTACATAAAAGAAATGCATTAAAATAAAAAAACAACTATTTCAATATATGTTTATTTGGCAAATATTTTTATGCCTTTAAAATGTTATTTTGAGAAGTTTATAGACTTTGCCTTCCTGTGAAAGGGATTAATGACTAAAAACAATTAAGATCCCTTTGCATTAAATCTTATAATACTTTTTTTCATTTCTAAATTTCTAGGACATAAAACCACCATCTCTTCCAACACAATTCAGCAACTGACAGATTTGGTTCCCATACCAGCCTTGTCAGATCAATATGAAATCTTACTTTTATTATACTTTATTAATGTATCAGAAGCAATTTTTATCTCAATTTGATAAACATATTTCCCTCCTATCCCTGCCAATTCCATTCTGGAAAGCATGCACACACTTTGACACAGAAATATCACTATTATAGCTGTATCCCAAAGAGATCAAAGATAGGGAGGAAGGACCTACTTGTACAAAAAATATTTATAGCAACACTTTTTGTGATGGCAAAAACTAGAAAGTGACAGAATGTCCATCAATTAGGGAATGGCTCAACAAGTTGAGATATATAATTTTAATAGAATACTATTGTGTCATAAGATATAACAAATTGGACAATCACCAAAAAAGCAAACACAAAGAACTTGGAAAGACTTATATGAAATTATGGAAAGTGAAGTGAGTAGAACCAGGAGAATATTGTTCGCAGAAACAATAATAATGTATGAAGATCAACTGTAATGGTTTAAATATTATCAGAAACTTCAGGGTTCAATAAAACTCCAAGGGACTCATGATGTTAAAGACTATCCACAGAAGGAATGGATAGAGTCTGAATGCAGTTTGAAGCATATCATTCTTCACTTTACTCCCTTCATGAATTTTTCTTTAGTGTAAATATGCATTTTCTTTCACAACATGGCAATACGAAATATGCATTTCATGATAGGACATATGCAAGCTACATCACATTATCTGTCATTATCTGTCATCTGAAGTGGGGGACATAAGAGGTGGGAGAGAACATTGCAAAATGTCAGAAAATGCTTATTAAAATTATGCCTACATGTTATTTGGGGAAAATTTAAAATAAAAACAAAAAGAAAAAAATACCTTGCGTTTGTGAGTACCTTATTATTCCAAGTAATATTTTATCAGTGTCGTATTTTACTTATTGCATTAAGCAATGTGAATTTTTAATTAAAGTAAATAACTTCTGGCATGAATTGGTGATTATCACATTTTCTTCTAATTTCCCCAAATAGAGTATATTCAACATTTTCTGATCTTTATGGACTCTTCTCAAAGTAAATTACTCCTATTACTTCATTACAAAATTATTCTTTTTAGCATTTCCTTTAATCCTTCATTTGCCTTTAAGGTAGAGATTAAACCTTAGGGACTCTCAGAGGAGCCTAAGGGTTTTAATTTTATTTAAATGACCTTAAATAATTAATATTAATTTATTGGTGTATTATTTTTCTTGAGGAAAATAATAAGTATGAAAATGTACACTTGGTTAAGAAGTAGAAAATAGAGGATGTTAAGATTTTTTTCCTTTTCGGAATTAAAATACTGCTTTGAAAATGAAACAAGATGTGAAAATTAAGGGGAATCAAGATACATCTGGGTAATGAGTTTCCATTATAGTACTCTACAAAAAAGAGAATAGCTAAGAGAGACCAAAATGACTAAATAATTGAATTAATTAATTTAAAAGCATTGATCAAGCCCTTGGTTTGTGCAAAGCATTGTGATAAGCACTGGGCATACACACAGAAAAGCAGTCCTACCCTATTCCCAAAGAGTTGGGGAAAAACAACACATAAAGGGATCATAGGGATCATTCCACTGGGAAAGTTCAAAGGTCCTTGAAGTATGGCAATGTAGCATATGGTAATGAATCCACTTTCATATCCTTTTTATTGCTAACACCATATCTGTTTCCGTGGAATCCTTCGAATGGACCAGGATCTTTGATGTTGAAACCTTTCTTTTTCAGGTTGAACAACTGTGATTTCTGAGGAGGTGGGGTCTGAAGCATTTACAAAAGCCACTGACAGTACATTTTTCCCATGAGTCACTTCCCTGGATAATCTTCCATTACAGAGGCTGAAGAGCAGAACAATTCTGATCTTCATTTTTAGAAGGAAAATAGGAACCCATAGAGTATTACAGTATGACATGGAAGGAAGAATATAATGGTATTAAATACATGAGTGTACACACATTCATATGTACCTAAAATATATATGGAAAAGAATTATCCTTCACTTTTGTTGAAACATAGACTAAGTAGTAGCGGCAAGATAAGGTATAGATCCATCTTCTCTCTCTTGAAGGGTATTAGAATAACTTCAATTATTATTGATTAAAAATTCACAATTATCATTTAGGCCTACAAACTGGCATTCTGTGGGTCTAGAAACAAGGTTTGTGCAGGTTATGGCTGATTGTCACTATTTGTATAATACATCATAGATTTTGTAAAGTAGTTCCAAATTCTCAATTTAAAATAATTCTTTTTAAAGTTTCCACTAAATCAGTAATAAAAGGGGAAAGAAAAATTGCATTTATTTAAGGTATAAATGTATGGATATCATATCTCTCCCTCTTATCACTTAGATTTTTCTTTACTTTCATAGATTATTGGTAAAACATAGTTGCTTAAATCAACATTGTCTAATTTTTTTCTACTTAATATTGTTAAAACTGCCTGCAAAGTTTTGGCTGAAACATTAATACTATGATGTAGTATGACTAAAAGAATAGAGCAGGAGTGTGATGAGCATGGAACAAAGTGTGCAATGAGCAATGAAGGGGTAACTTTGATTCTGTATCCACCTTACCTTAACTGGTCTTAGTTTTGGAAAATAGGAAAATTCTTCTGTTCTCTGAGCCTAGAAGGATATTCTATGGAACTGGACATGCATAAAGTAAGATGAACACAAGCAAGGACCTTCTACAAAGATACAATCACCATATTATTTTTTCACTTTTTCTTTGCTTCCTCTTTATGACCTTTCTGACAACACGAACAATAAAATCAGCTTTGGCTTTCCAGCACTCCCTTTAACAGATTTGTTATGGACCTGAAATCTAAAATCTGTGAATTTTGGGCTTATTAGCTATATATCATTGAGTAAATCTCCCCTAAGAGCTTCAGTATCATCATCTATAAAGTGTAAATATTAATTTTAGTACCGGTTTTGCATGGCTGTTGTAAACCTAGAATGAAAGGTAATGGAAGAACTAGCCAATGAGTGCCAGTGTTTTTAGCATGTTCAGATTTTGCTCTTCTCCAGTGTTATCCAGACCATGTATAGATATCCTTTACCTGGTTGCAATCCAATATGTAAACATTTTGAGAATTACTTTCCATGAAAGAGTTCCTGACTTCCATGGCTTATATCCAGGTGCCTATTTATATGAGGGACAGGGCATTTGGAGACTCATGCACTCCAGCCAAATCCTCCCAATAGCTTTCAGAGTCCTTGATCTTCAAAACTGGCAGGAAGAGGAGATATGAGGTGCAGAGACTGTCCCATTATTATATGTAAATAATTCCAGCTCAATAGCCAATTAAAAGATACTTTAGCACCACACAGTACAAAACCCTCTGACACTGTGGCTCACATGAAGTAGTTAGAGGTATTACTGGTACTTGACAAATATAAAAAAGAAGACATAAAGAAAGGGGTTCATCACTTTGGGCAGCTCTCCTGTATAATATATAAAAAGGGCTTATGGACTGGAATCACACATAATGAGAAGTCATAGAATGGTGATAACCTATGGCACTGGAATGATCATGGATTCACTGAGATATGGATGAGCCAACAAAGAGTGGCAGTGTCCAGAGCTGCTTGAGAAATTTTTATAATTCCTTGGGATGGTCAGACCATTAATTAATAGAACGTTTATTTTAATAATAACATACACATCCTTTTGCATACATATGATTCACACAATCATAATTTTAGAGACAGGAGCAGAACAAAGAGCGAAGTTTCTGATAGCCAAGATTAATCAAACTCATATCAAGTCTTCCATCTGTCCATTAGGAATTCCTAAGGAATATTATCAATAAGATGTAATTATAATATATCTATCTCATTAGATAATGAATGTGGTAAACCTTAAATTCCAATATCTCAGGAAATATTGCAGATGATTCCCAACTATAGCTCCTCATTCTGTATCATTAGAAAAGAAAAAAAGGCATTTTGATTATTTCTCAGTTCATAAATGCTCTGTGAATAGTTGATGATAATTCTACTGAAGATATAGGGTGCAATCACCAATAAAACAGTAGCAAATATTTATATAATGCCTACTATGTGCAAAAAAATTGCAAACATTTATATAGTGCCTACTAGGTACTAGGTGCAAAGCACTTTAAAAATATTATTTCAACTGATTCTCAAAACAATCTTATGAGGAAAGTGCTATTACTTTCCCCATTTTATGAATGAGGAAATTGAGGCAGAGATTAAGTGACTTATACAGGGTCACACAGCTAGTACATGTCTGAAGCTAGATTCAAACACAGGTTTTCCTGACCCCAAGCTCAGGTACTTTATTTACCATGCCACTACCCAGATCTTTTACATGATTTTGACATAATAAAAATATCCCTAGTTCTTATCTATGCTCTGAATTCAACATGAAGGATACTAAATATAAGAATGCAACCAAGGAATCATAAGAAAGCAGTTGATACAATTCATTTTTTTAGAAGTATGTAGCAAAAGCATGTCAGAGGCCAGTTCCACAGGGGATTAGTAACCCTTAAGTCCCTTCAGGGTTTTCCACTAATGAAATGATTATATACAAAAGTGAAGAGAATGTATGCTGAAACACATCATCATTAATTGCTCAGAAATTGATCTATTTAGATATTATATTCAGCGAAGTGAAATCACTTATGGTTTTGATAGAATGAACACTCTCATTTTGTTTTAGTGGTTATTTTTCTCATTACATATTCAGTACTCTGCAGAGACTTTTCTTTATATTATATGGTTGTCTCATTCAGCATATATTGGAAAAGGGAATGCAACTTTACTCTGTGGTTATTTCTGTCCTGGAACAGTAAGTGCTCATGAGATTCCCTTTTATACAAAGGGAAGTGCCAATTACAGCCTCCCGAAGTCTCTCCACCGTCTTTGTGCACACAAGCAAATGAACAATAATGGTACCCTTTGACAATAATTAAAATGGCTCTGTTAGGTGGCCCAGGAGGCACTGATTCTCACATAACACAAGCAACTTTTTGAAAGAGTGAGTTTCACTTGACTTGGTTCAACTTTGGAAAAAGAGATCAGATCAACCCCACAACTCAAAATAAATAGGTTAACATCTTTCTGCTTGGATAAGCAATGGTCTATTTTCATTACCCAGACCCAGATTGCTCCTGTTCCCTAAACTCTTTTTTGCTTGAAAGTTTGTTGTCTCTGAAAACATAATGAAAACTTCCAGAGAGTTCTAGATGATACATGACTATGAGCTGAGCCAGTTACCAATAACCTGCATTATTGAAACAGAAGGCAAACATGTAGAGCTGTAGGTAGTACAAAACAAAACAAATTGTAAAATGTATGTTTGCTGAATTGGAGACACAAATGGATTCACTAGACTTCAGTAGCACGATGGCTGACTTTTGGAGCAAGTCATTTGGGGAGGCCTGTAAGAGAGATGAAAAAAGAGGGAGAGAGTCATGCTATTTTAAAAAATGTTTATCCATTAATTTTTTTGAAAAACATTACCTTCTGTGTTTGAATCAAGACTAAGTAAGCTAAGTCTTGGTTTCAAGGCAGAAGAAGAGTAAAGGCTAGGTACCATTGGGATTAAATGTCTTGTCCAGGATCCTGCAGCTAGGAAGTGTTTGAGGTCACATTTGCACCCAGGATCTCCTGTCTTCAGGGCTGGCTCTCTAGCTACTGAGCCACCTTGCTGCTCCCATGCTATTGTTTTAAATGAAAAATTTGACTTCTGTTTTACTTTAAGGTAAGTTTTGCAGTAATTCTTCCCCAAAAACCTAGTCCCTAAACCTCTGGCCAAGTTGAGAAAAATCTCTTCCTTCTACTTCCCTCTTACACTGAAACTTCATACTTATCTTGGATTAATATCCTTGTAAATGATCTTTTCTATTAGCAATTTTGAGCAATATAGGAGAACAAATAAATGTTTAAAGAAACATTTCTCCTAGGAGGCATCAATGGCAATATCCATGACAATTGAACATCTTTGCCTTCTTTATTTCCCCTCCTATGATTGCATGGTTAAAGGAAAACTAGGTCTTTGTAAAGTGACACATAGGGAAATAGAGTTTTGTGGATTAGATTTAGGTGATTTTACCAATCCTGATCTGTTGGCATATTTTATCACATTTCCTCTCAACTAACTGCATATTTTACCCAGCCATGAAGTCTCAATTCCTTTTGTTCTTTTTGATTTTTTGATACTAGGAAGTGCTGAATCCTCTCATTCCTTAAGCACTTAGAAGTATAGAGGATATTGGTGTCTTGAAGTCTTCCTTCTCTTTAATTTTCAGATGTGATTTTTCTGTATTTCTGGAGAATGGATTCTGGGTGGAAGGAAATTCTTTTCAGTTAAAATTTCCAGGAACATGAGGACTTGTGGATAATGCCTAGATCCTGATAGTCTTCTCTATCAAATATCCATGGCATGACAGAGGATGAGGTTATCACTGAATTTCCCCAGACTGGCTAGAATAATGCTTCAATTAGAGTTCACATAAAACAAAAATATATTGAATATGTTAAATTGTGAGAAGCCTTGTAAACTAAGAAGTTGACTGGATGGAGCTAATGAAAGATTTTTAAATAGAAAAATGAGAATAGAGTGAAGTAGTATAATTAGAAGATTATCTGGCTATATTAACTGAGATCATTTGAAGGGACTAGAGATTAAAAACAGAAAAAAAACAGTTAGAAAGCCATTGTCTAAATAGAATCAAGATTGTGGAGTAAATGAAAAGATTTACTTGAGCTCTTCCAAATTTCCCTTCAAATGACTTTAAAATACTGCTTCAAAATGAATTCTGGAGCAGCAGAACCAACAAAAGAAAGGGGAGAAACAATTTTCCATCTCAGGACAACTTAGAAAGTAACAGTAATAACAACAAAATTATATGATGACCAACTGTGAATGACAGTTATTCTCAGCAATCCATTGATCCATGACAATTGTGAAAAACATGATAAAAAATGCTACAGAGAAAGAACTGATAAAACATTAAAGTAAATTAAAAGATACTTAAAAAACTTTCTTTATCTTAATTAAGTTTTCTTGTGTGTGTTTTCTTTCACATTATGCCTAATGTGGAACCATGTTTTGCATGACTGAATGTGTATAACCTATATCATTAAGTTGCTTACTGTTTCTGGGAGCAGGGAAGATATGGAGGAAGAAGAGAATTTGGAACTCAAAATTGAAGAAAAATGAATGATAAAATTGTTTATATATATAATTGGAAAATAATAAAATATTTAAAATACAGGGAAAAAACATGCACCCAGTTTTTCTATCGCTGGTTCACTAATAGAATAATGAACCCTTCAAGAAGTTTTTGACTCCTTTTCATGGTGTCCTTGGTTAATAAAACCTAACAAATCTATCACTTCGACCCCATAATCTCATAGACTCAATCTGGAGATGATAGATTGGTATAGCTAGAGAAGTAGATAAACATAAAAAGATATAGAGGTATGTAGATATAATTGTATAAATGCATAAATATAGAGATATCCACTGTTTTAAGTCCATCATTCAGAGGCTCTATCTATCTACCTTCCTCTCTATCTAGATATTTCTACCTAGTGTCGAGTGGACATAGCTATGTAGACAGACAGAGCCTATGAGATGATGGGTTTGAAGCTGTGGATATCTATGTTCATCCATGTAGATAGATAGATAGATAGATAGATAGATAGATAGATAGATAGAGATAGATAGATAGACAGATAGACAGACAGACAGACAGACAGACAGACAGACAGATAGATAGATAGAGATAGATAGACAGATAGATAGACAGACAGACAGACAGATAGATAGATAGATAGATAGATAGAGATAGATAGACGGACAGACAGACAGACAGATAGATAGATAGATAGATAGATATCTAGATGAAACAGAGATATATTTGTACAAATGTAATCATCCACATTGAAAATTTGTCCCTATTCTGTAGTCCTCTATGCTCTAACAAGATACTCCTTCAGTTTTAGCTTTCATCTTGACATTTCACTATCTAGGGGAAAAAATGAAACTTAATGTCAGGTGCTTGCATAGAATTCATGACATACTATTCTTTTCCAGGCATTTCGAAAAAGATAAATTGGATGATCTGAAACATGATGTGGGGGTGGACCCAAATTTTTCATCTGTCTACCCAAAGATTTCTTACCCTTTAATAATAAGTGCTGACATTTACATGTGCCAAAAGTTGTGGAAAGAATGTTATAAGTAGTAACTTATTTAAGCATTGCAAAAATCTTTGTAGTCAATGTTGTAGGTATTGTTAATCACCATTTTACAAATGGGCACTGAAATTGAGAAAAGTGAAGTAATTTCCCTATGACCAAGCAAGAGGTAAAAATGAAAAGCATGATTGAAAACTGAGAATGTCTTGATTTGAACATAGCATTGTTTGCTTTGTTTTACTTAGATCATTTTCCCCTCTATTTTTTGAGTCAGTTTTATTTCTTTGCTTTTAGTTTAATTTTTTTTAGTGGAGCTAGAATGGTGATTTCACTGGAGTAGGGAACTTGTAGATGGAAATTCCCCCATTCATTCAGTTTGAAAACTTCTATTACTTAAAGTTTTTAAGACTTGTCCAAGGGCAGAAAAAAGTTCACAGGAGCATAGATTTAATATTAAGATGGAATGCAAAAACCATTTAATCTATTCCATTTAGTTACAGAAGAAGAAACTGAGACCTGGACTTGTTAAATAGCTCCTCAGTAACACAGCTATTTAATGGTACAACCAGGATTAGAACCCAGATCTCCTAACTATGAGTTCAGTGTTCTTTCTGCTACACCATACATAGAACTTTCTAACATAAATTTATTTATATAATTCATCTGATTTACAAAGGAAGTTTATTCAGGCATGATTGCCATTTTACAGAAACCCAAATGCTTTTACATAAAAATGGACTATTTATATTTATTTTTCTCTCCAGGAAATACTCATAAAATAAAAAAAGATTTCCAAGAAAGAAGGAAACATTTTGGAATTTTTAAGAACAACTATGCAAGCATTTGATTGGATTTCTGGTTCTTTTCAATTGCAGTCCTATTGTTCTTAACAAGTCTGATAGCCTGCAAAATCTAAACTAAAAAGTAAATCTTCTCAAATGATCTGGAAAGTTTTGGTCCAGTGGTTATTTATGGTGTTATGATGAGGATGACAGAGATGCTGTGATCATATAAAATAACTTACAGTAAATTAAAAAAAACCATGTCATTTGTTTAGAAATACTGACAATTTTTTCTCTTTTTGTAATACAGAAAACTATTTCTCTGTATAAATGAATTTCTTGTATTGATGATTATTTGTCTCTCATGGGCCCAGGTGAATAAAAAGAAACAAATTTATGATCATTACCATTGTTACTTGAAATTTTCCCCTTTCTTTTTTCAAAATAGTATTACTATGATTTATACAAAAAAGACACACAATCCAGTTTTTCTAATAAAACTTGATTTTTAGTACAGTAGAAGAAAATTAATGAAAATTTAGGAAATTTCAAATTACATTTCTTGTAAATATATTCAATGAATATATTACATTAATAGGTCGTTTTATATGACCCTCAAGCTACACGCTGAAACAAATGACTCATTTTTCTTTAAACATTGTTGTCCATCTTTTAAGACTGTACAGTTCCAAAAAATGGGATACCACAGTCTTTAAGAGTAAAATTTGAAGGTCACTTAAAGGACAGTAGAAAGACATATAGTGGGTACATCCAGGCTACTACCCATTACAAATCAAGAAGCATGCAGTAAAAATGGTATAAAGAAATCCATTAGGGAGATGTATGGATAGAAAATAAGGATGGACTAGTCACATAATAATAGAGAGACATGGTCACTCCACTGGAACCAAAATAATGTGAAGAGAATGAGATAAAGGTTCTTAGGACATGAAGTTGACCTTTTATGGAGGATTTATGAGAGATATAGACAAAGTTTACATAGTAACATCACTAATTTGCATAGTAATATCAAGTAATATCAGGAATATAAGATGGATGGTGAATAATATTCTTGGTAGAAGTGCCTACATCAGTGCAATTCCTCAAAAATTCCTTATGCATCATAAATAGAAGAGGAGATATCACATAGCTCTCTTAAAAGCAAAAGAAATTTCTTATTGGATAAAATCTTGAACCTGGTATCGAAAGAACATTTTTTCTTTTGCTTCTGATTTTTTTGTTTTGCTTCTGATGCTTGTTGATCATGTGATCATAATAAGTAGCATTATACACTGCTTTAAGTTTTGCAAAGCATTTGGCATGAGTTGCCACATTTGATCTTCACAACCCTGTGAAATAAGTAGTAAGTAATTTGCCTGGGATCATACAGAAAGGAAGAATCTGAAGTATAATGTGATCTCAACTCTTTTTACCTCCAAATCCCAAATTCCATCCATTGTTATGAACTAGCTTCCATGAATAAGTCATTCAGCTCCTTTCTGCTTTAAGTAATTTTCTAGGACTATAAGTTAACTTTGAATTGTAATCCATATCAGTGTTGATTTCCCAAATTAATTAAGTCAAACTCTTGAGATATCATAAATGGAACCTAGATGTAAATAATACCCAGAATATTAACTTTCTTGCAACAGCATGGTGTCTAAGCTAACAAAGCTGCATAAGAGAAGTTTACATTACTTCATGTCGTACTATTACAAATGATTTCATTATAAATCGTTCTCACAATAAATCTGGGATGTCCTAGAAACTTCATTTACATTTTACTCATGAAGAAACTTCACTCCAAAATCTTAAAATGATTTGCCCAACATGACATGGATAATAATTGATGAAGGTGAGACTTGAGAATAATTCTGCTGATTCGAACTCCAATAGCTTCCCCATTGTACCTCACTGCAGATGCTCATATGTAAAGAAGTTAAGTAATTTTTCTTTTAAAAATGCTAAAATTCTATCTGGTCAGAGATGATAATCTTATGATACATACACCTATAGTCAAAAGAATATCTTCATTTGTAAAGCAATTTGTAAACTATTGTGTACTGAAAACTGCTTTCAATTAAATCTTTTTCTATAGTATTCTTTTACCTAAAAAAATAAGCTTTGAGTGTATGCCTTTTGATGAAAATATATATATATCGGTAAACTTGAGCATTAAAGAATTGCCACCTTAATAATAAAATTATGGGTAGCTAAGGATTGAGAGCCAGGCCTAGAGTTGGGAGGTCCTAGGTTCAAATCTGGCCTCAGAAACTTCCTAGCTGCATGACCTTGGACAAGTCACTTAACACCCATTCTCTAGCCTTTACCTCTCTTCTGCCTTGGAACCAATACATAGTATTGATTATAAGATGAAAGGTAAGGAATTAAAAAATAAATAGTAAAATCACATTTATTTAGATACTTCTAAATATTATATCATGAAGCAGAAATATCTCTCAAAAGGAAGAGTTTTTAAAAAGATTCTGAAAAGGAGAAAAAAAAAATCTCCTTTGATATTATACTATACAATATTTTTCAGGTTTGAATGAAAAGGATTAACAGTGTTAGTTTCCCGCATGTAGATTAATTATAAATATTTTTTCTAAAAGTATGCCTCAGAAAATAATATTAACACAAGTAAAAAGAAAAGGTTTCTAGAAGACAAATTTATGTATTCATACAATAGGTATGTATTATGTAAATGTATAATATATATGTATATATTATATAAAAAGGTATTATATATACATATGCATGTTTTCAGTATTATGATATTGAGGACAAAAGCAATACATATACATTTCACCAATTCATTTCAATATAATAAGCATTTACTAAGTACCTACTACATGTCTGGCATGCTTCAAATATATGAATACAATTATAAAATCAATTTAGTCCCTGCACTCAATGAGCTTCCATTCTTCTAAGAAGGAACATATACACAAAATAATAAATGAGATATATACAAATAAATACCAATTCATTGTCTTTTTCTTCTTTTTTTAGGGCATGAAGGGTGGAGAACACTAACAAATAGGGTTAAAAATAAAGATTTCATGCATGAAGATCAGCACTTTAGCTGAGACTTGAATCCAATTTCAATCGAAGAGGCAGAAGTGATGAAGTATTGGGTAATTTTTGCAAAACAAATAAATATCATATATAAATAGTTGGCTAATTTGGTTAGAGTGTAGAATGCAAAAGGGGTACTAATGTAACTCCATCTAGAAAGAGTGGTTTAAGCCAGATTGATCATGGTTTTAAATGTCAAAAAGAAGAGTTATCAGTTTTTATAAGAGGCAATGGGGTCAGGGGCAGCTGGGTGGTTCAGCAGATTGAGAACCAGACCAAGGAAAGGGAGGTCCTAGGTTCAAATATGGCCTCAGACACTTCCTAGCTATGTGACCCTGGGCAAGTCACTTAACCCCCATTACCTAGCCCTTACTACTCATCTGCTTTGGAACCAATATACAATATTGATTCTAAGACAGAAGATAAGGGTTAGTTTTTTTTTAAAGCAATGAGGCCACCATAAAACTTCTTGAACAGGAGATTAACATTGTAAAACTCTCTGTTTAAGGATTATTAATTTCACATCTGAATGAAAGCTGAATAACAGATTTAAAATAGGGAGAAAAATTAGGAATCTACTTGGTGGTAAAATGTGGGGAGAGAAGGGACCAGATGTGAGGGATATTGTGGATGCAGAATCAACAAGTCATGGGAACTATTTCAATATGAAGAATAGTGAGGGAGAATGAAGACGGAAGAATGTTTTTGAAGTTGTGAACCTGGTCAAATAGAAAATTGGTAATACTTTCTATAGAAAAAGAACTTAAGAAGATGGAAACATTGGTTAAAATGAAATATTTTGAGGCAAGTCATATATCTCTTCATCCAACTTATAGCCTCTCCCCAAAAAATCAAGGATAATATGTAAGTAATTTTAAACTGGGGGCTAAACTTTGAAAGAATCATTCTCTTTCTCCTTAACCAGTACCTGGTGTCATCCTAGGAAAATCTAATATATTCAAAATATCTTTGCCTTGTTGCACCCAAATTTAGATAATAATCAATAGCTTCCATACAAGCACTTATGTTGTACTGGTCATAGAACAGTTTTTATTTTACCCTTCTTTAAAACTGAAGAAAATACTTAGGACTCTCAGGAACCCATAAAAATGAGCAGAAAGCATATAAATCACTCATATTGCTCATTACCTTCCCCCAGAAATAACTAGACTTGGAGTTGATGTCAGGTCAACTTTTTGACATTTCCATGAGTCTCTATTTATGAGATCATTATAGAATTCCCCTCCTCCAGACTTATAGATAAGTGATAAACTGTGGCTTAGATGTCCCATGGAAGGTCAACATACTTGAGGGATGACAGAAGAATGATCACCTTCTCTTTGGACCTATACCAGCCAAGAAACTCATTATAATAGTGAGACTGTGGCAAAGTCCTAATATTTTATCTCACAACTCCTAGGGATGTGACATTAGCCCATCAGCTACTGAGGCCACATTGATGATTGTTTCCTTTCTCCAATAAGTGCATTATTGAAGAAATCTTTTCCTTCCAAAGGCAATTTAAAGCCCAAACTCATGAATTTTAAAATTTAGCATTACCTATAAGGATGGAAATTAACAATAATGCAGTATCAATAAATCCAACAATGATATAATGAATTTTATAAAATTTATGATTAGCACATATATAATATTTTCAAAGGGTTTCTTGGTTTGGAAAAACAAGGAGATATGGAGTATTCCAATAGCATTAGTGCAATTTAAAACTTAGTCATTCCAGACAGGTCTAACTTTTTGTGACTCCATTTGGCATTTACTTAAAAAAGATATTAGAGTGTTTTGGCATTTCCTTCTCTAGCTTATTTTACAGATGAGGAAACTGAGACAAACAGGGGTAAGTGACTTGTACAGGATCATACAAACAGTAATGTCTGAGGCCAGATATGAACTTAGAAAGGTGAGTCTTCTAATTCTACAGTGAGCCTTCTATGCATTAAACTAACTAGCTGCTCTAATTTTTTAAACTATTAAAATTTAAAAATTCATTAAGATTTTTGTATACATCCTGCATTAAAACAAATGCATCTGAATCATTTTACTTTACCCTTACAATACATATGTTGGTGAAGTGCTACTAATATCCCTATTTTGCAAAACAGGAATCTGAATATTAGCCAGATTAATTGATCTCTGGTGACCTATGGTCACTCAGTAAGTAAGAAAGACAGCATTTGAGCATAGGACTCCTTTGATTCATCCCATTTTCCACTATGTTAAGGTGCTTGTACTCACTTCAAGTTCATTGTACAAATACATTAAATGTCTAATATATGCAAAACATTATGGTGGATATTGCAGGTTCTTCTAAATAAAACACTTTGACAAAATCAACAAAAAAGTCACCAAAGTCCTACGACATCATGCCATCATGCCTCATTGTATGGCATCAAGGTGGAATTGAGCTCCTATCAAAGATCAAGCGAGATCTTCCAGGTGCTACCATGAAGAAAAATTTCTCATTGCCCATAAGGTCACTAAGGAATAGGAACTAGTCTGAGAAATAGTAAGGGAAGTAAGTTGGAAAAGTGGAGACCAATAATACTTGGGGAAAATTAGATATTCAACATGAGCAATAAGAATATAAAATTAAGAGAAGTGAAATAAGGCAAACATATATCAGGGAGAACTCTTTCAAATTGTGCCTTAGCTATTCAGCTGTCTCTACCAACCAGCTATGTATCAACCCATCACTCAATATTTACTGAGAAGCTACCATTTACAAAATATCAGAGTAGGGCTATAAGAGACCCTTGTCTGAAGCACTTCAAAATATAGATTGAAAATATAACCATAAATTCTAACTTTGCAATCATTAGTTCATAATGGAACATAGATGTGAAGCAGTTAGTTCAGAGTCAGCATAGCATTCTCTCCATCTTGGCAAAATAAAACTATTGTCTTTCGTCTTCATCAAATAGTATTATTGACCAACATTAATCTTTGGGGGAAATGCTTGCTTGCAAAAGTGGGCACAGAACTGATCATCAAGCAGGGACAGGATATTCTGTGACTTAATGGCAAAGAAACAGTGTATTCTTACTTGGAAAAAAAGAGCTTATCACACAAGCTTTTTTATTTTATTTCTGGATGATGACTTAAAATCTAGAGTAATCAAATCTATCTAGGTACAAAACAAAACACATGACCTACATATAATAAAATACCTATTTTAACATGTATTTCACGTAGTCATTTTCATCAGGAGCATGGTAATATGAAAACGGTACCAAATACTTTAGCACTTATCCACATGAAAACACATTCTCGACTTCCAGTTAAGATGGAGGCAGTGTAAGGAGCAGCTGCTTGATCTCTCCTGACCGAAGCACACAGGACCCCTCAAGGGGAAATAAAAACGAGTCCAGAAGAATGAAGGAACCCCACAACAGGGCGCAGCATTGAAGGTACGCAGAATTGGGGCATTTCCACGCTATAAAGGGGTGAAACAGCTCTCACTAAAACGGGAGAGGAAGAAACCCCTCCCCCACCCCCCACAATACACACCTTGCACAACGCCAATGCACAAGTGTGAAAATAGGACTGGGGTAACCAGATAATTACTGGCAGCCCCGGAGCCTGTACCTGTGTGCTGCAAGATGAGGGACCCCAAGTGGCTGGGGGCGTGCAAGGACTTTCCCCAAGCATCCATGAGGGTGAAGGCACCGCCTCTGGCCAGGACAAAGGCCCCTAAAACACGGCCTTTCCCAAGCACTGAAGGCATCGCCTCAGGTGCGAATAAAGATCTCCAGCCCATGGACTTTCACAACCTTCTGCAGGGGTGAAGGCAGAGCCCTAAGAGCATCTGTGCAGGCAAAGGCAGGGCCCTAGGCTTGAATAACTATCTCCAGCCCAGGCTTGGACCTCCAGTGAGGACCCAGTGCAGACCTGAGCGTGGCTGTGGAAGCAGCCCCAAAGACTGCTGAAGGAACCTCGGGCAGAGGGGCAGACCGGGAACTACCAGGAGGCCTGACCACGAGGACAAGGAGACTGGAGCCCCCAGGAGCTTGCAAGCTGCAGGCAGACCCTGAGTGCAAAGACAAAGCTGAAAAGGGGCGGGGCTAACAATGGCCAGCAATAAGGAAGTCCAGAAGAAAAAGACTATCAAGAGGAACTCTGGAACACTCGACAACTTCTACATAGAGAAAATCCAGACAACAGAGGAGGGAAAACAAAAATCCAAACCTCCCCCCAAAAATGAAAGCTGGTCACAAGCTATGGAAGAGTTTAAAAATGAAATGCTGAGGAAGATGGAAGAAATCTGGCAAGAAAATAACAGTTTAAGAGGCAGAATTTAGCAATTGGAAAGTGAGACAAGTCAACTGAAGACCAAAAATGACCAGATTGAAAAGGAAAACCAAAAAATTATAGACGAAAACCAAAACATTAAAGCCGAAAAACAGTCCTTAAAGGCTAGAATCGAACATTTAGAAACCAATGATCTCTCAAGACAACAAGAACAAATAAAACAAAGTCAAAAGACTGATAAAATAGAAGGAAACATGAAATATCTCAGTGAGAGAGTGACAGACCAAGAAAACCGGTCTAGAAGAGACAACTTGAGAATCATTGGTCTTCCAGAAAAGGCAGAAATTAATAGAAACTTGGACTCCATGCTTAAAGAAATTATTCAGCAAAATTGCCCTGAAGTTCTACAACAAGAGGGCAATATAGTCATTGAAAGGATCCATAGATCACCCGCTACACTGGACCCAGAAAAGACAACACCCAGAAATATAATAGCGAAATAGAAGAGCTTTCAAGTTAAAGAAAAAAATCTTACAAGAAGGCAGAAAGAGACAATTCAAATATCAAGGAGCACCAATAAGGATCACACAGGATCTGGCAGCCTCAACGGTAAAAGACCACAAGGCTTAGAATACAATATTCAGAAAGGCAAGAGAGCTGGGCCTTCAGCCACGAATCAACTACCCAGCGAAACTAACCATATACTTTCAGGGGAAAGTATGGGCATTCAATAAAATTGAAGAATTCCAAGTTTTTGCACAAAAGAGACCAGGACTAAATGAAAGTTTGAAACTCAACCACAAATATCAAGAGAAAGATGAAAAGGTAAATAAGAAACAGAGGGAAAAGAAAGAAAACTCATAGTCTTTTAAGCTTGACTCTTTAAGGGCATAAATAAGATCTAATTATCTGTATTACTAGGTGGAGAAATGCTATGTATAATTCTCTGTAGTGAACTCTATACACTATTATAATATTCACTATTATAGCAACCAGAAGAATAATTCATAGGGAGAGGACAGGATACTAAATGGTCTAAGACATGGGGAGTGGGAAAGAGGGGGGGAATAGTAGGGGACACCAAGAAAAATCTGAGTAAATAAGAAAAATAAGATATCCTATTACACACAGAGGGCATGGGAAGGGGAGGGGATAAATAATACCATAAGAAGGAGAGGAAGAGAGCATAATCAAACCTTACTCTCAGTGTAATCAACCCGGAGGAGGAAGAGTAGCTTTATTATCCATCTGGATAAAAAACTCTATCTAACCCTACTAAGAAAGTCAGAAGGGATAAACCAAAGGGAGCAGGGGTGTGGGGAGGCCAAAAAAGGGAGGGGAGAAGAAGAGGGAGGGAATTCATTTGGTCTTTAAAAAACAAAAAGAGAGGAACAACAAGGGAGGGGGCAGAAAGGGAAGTCAATCAAGGGAGGGGATAAGGGATAACGGCTCAAAGCAAACCACTGGTGTAAAAGAAAATAGTGTAATAAGAAGGAGTGGGTCTAGGGGAGGATACAAAAATGTCAGTGAATACACAACTAATAATTGTAACTCTGAATGTGAATGGGATGAACTCGCTCATAAAACGGAAGCAAATAGCAGAGTGAATCAGAAACCAAAATCCTACCATATATTGTTTATAAGAAACACATATCAGGAGGGTGGACGTCCACAAGTTTAAGGTTAAGGGCTTGAGCAAAATCTTTTATAACAAAAGATCAAGAATATCAAGGGAAATAATGAAAAAAAATGTGAAGGAAGGGGGCCTAGCAGTACCAGATGTTAAACTATACTATAAAGCAGCAGTCATCAAAACAATATGGTACTGGCTAAGAGATAGAGAGGAGGATCAATGGAATAGACTGGGGATAAATGACATCAGCAAGACAGTGTATGATAAACCCAAAGAGCCCAACTTTTGGGACATGAATCCACTATTTGACAAAAACTGCTGGGAAATTTGGAAAACAATATGGGAGAGATTAGATTTAGATCAACATTTCACACCCTACACCAAGATAAATTCAGAATGGGTGAACGACTTGAATATAAAGAGTGAAACTATAAATAAGTTAAGTGAACACAGAATAGTATACTTGTCAGATCTCTGGGAAAAGAAAGATTTCAAACCAGGCAAGAGTTAGAGAAAATTACAAAATGTAAATTTAATGGTTTTGATTATATTAAGCTAAAAAGCTTTTGTACAAACAAAAACAATGTAGTCAAAATCAGAAGGGAAACAACAAATTGGGAAAAAATCTTTATAACAAAAAACTCTGACAGGAGTCTAATCACTCAAATATATAAGGAGTTAAAGCAATTGTATAAAAAATCAAGCCATTCCCCAATTGATAAATGGGCAAGAGACATGAATAGGCAATTTTCGGGTAAAGAAATCAAAAGTATCAATAAGCACATGAGAAAGTGTCCTAAATCTCTAATAATTAGAGAAATGCAAATCAAAACAACTCTGAGGTATCACCTCACACCTAGCAGATTGACTAAAATGAAAGAAGGGGAGAGTAATGAATGTTGGAGGGGATGTGGCAAAATTGGGACATTAATGCATTGCTGGTGGAGTTGTGAACTGATCCAACCATTCTGGCTGGCAATTTGGAACTATGCCCAAAGGTCTATAAAAGACTGTCTGCCCTTTGATCCAGCCATACCATTGTTGGGTTTGTACCCCAAAGAGATCATAGATAAACAGACTTGTACGAAAATATTTATAGCTGCGCTTTTTGTGGTGGCAACAAATTGGAAAAGGAGGGGATGTCCTTCAATTGGGGAATGGCTGAACACACTGTGGTATATGCGGGTGATGGAATACTATTGTGCTAAAAGGAATAATAAACTGGAGGAGCTCCAGGTGAACTGGAGAGACCTCCTGGAACAGATGCAGAGTGAAAGGAGCAGAGCCAGAAGAACATTGTACACAGAGACTGATATACTATGGTAAAATCGAATGTAATGGGCTCCTATACCAGCAGCACTGCAATGACACAAGACAGCTCTGAGGGATTTATGGTAAAGATGCTACCCACATTCAGAGGAAGGACTGCAGGAGAGGAAACATATAAGATAAACAATTGCTTGAATGCATGGACTGAGGCGGACATGAATGGGAAATAGACCCTGAACAAGGACACATGTTACAACCAGTGGAAATGTGCGTTGTCCATGGGTGGGGGGAGAGCGGGGGGTGAAGGAGAAAGTAGGGGCATAAAGTATGTAAACAGTTTAAAAATGAATATTAATAAATGTCTAATAATAATAAAAAAAGAAAACATTCTCAAAGTAATTTAAGATTATCTGTTTCATCATCTTTCATGTAGATGAAAATCAGTAATAGGTAGAAGGGATCTCAGGAGGTTATCTCTTCCAATTTACTGAATTAGGGAAAAAATCTTCTTTGGGAGTTTCATTCTTTATTCATCATTCATCTTTCTGAGGCCTATAGAACAATCCATCAAATACTTTAATAATTTTTCTTTGTTTCTTCCCCCAGTAGGTATTTTTGTTTGTTTTCTATGTTATATATTTTCAGGACCTTGAGCCAATATTAAATTGACATGACCTCTAGTCTGATCTTTATCCTTGTCACTAATAGTTGCTGCCAATGGGATTCTCTTCAAGCCGGAGCTAAATATTTTTACTACAAGATTTTGAGGGACCAGAAATTGATTAGATTTCAGGATCCCTGAAGGAAAGGTCATAGCTAGAATGAGTTTATCATCAAATCCATTCAACTTTAAAGACTGAAAATGTGCCATGCCTTCCTGTGCCACCTGGTACAGGGAGACTAGAAGCTGCATACATATTCAAGACTTGGTTATTAAATTCTTAAAAGCTTAAGTTACCTTTTCAATAACTCATAATGCCCCTAGTCTTTGTTAAGAAATTAGTGCTAAGGCCCTGAAGAGCAACCTGACTTCAGAAAGGATCCTTAAGGAACACATCACTCCACCAAAGCTTATGGAAAGATAAAGCATAAACCTCTGACACTGAGTATTTATTTTTTCTCTGAGGTATGATATGTAGGCATTGCATATTCCTCCCTAAGGCATAATGTATCAGAGGATGTTTTGTGTTTGTTTTACATTTTTGGTGTCTTATATCCCTATGTACCCCTTCTTAAAGAAATGTTTTAAATGCATAAAATATAGGTGATTATGTTATCAATATATTTTCAATTTTGCAGACTTCTGTACAATATTTAAAACATAACATTGATTTTTAAAAATGCAATTTAGCAATGATTAAACTTACTTTCACAATTTTACACCCATTTGCATTCTGAAGATGTATGTTTAACGTATAACATGCATCTTCAGAATGCAAATATGTATAAAAGATATACATTTGTGAGCATATTTTTAGGCAAAGAGAGAGAGAGAGAGAGAGAGAGAGACAGACAGACAGAGACAGAGACAGACAGAGACAGACAGAGACAGGGGCAGAGACAGAGACAGAGAGACAGAGAGACAGAAAGAGAGAGACAGAGATCTGGATAGAATACTAGTATTACCAAAATGCATCAGGAAAGAATATTTCTTCTCTCTTTCAGCCAGACAATCATTATATTGGTCCCCTTATATGCCCAAGATAAAAATGTATTGAATATTCATAATAAAGTATTTGGCATATTAATTAACGATCAATGACCCTTTATTTAACATTTTTTTCCAGTGGAAAGCATGAACTCAGGCTTCAGCTACCACAAATTCTGCAGTAGAGTTTCCCACATTTGGGGTAATCACAGAGGTCAGCCATCTGGAGTGCAATGGATAAGACTTGGCCAGGGGAAATCACCTTTGTGGGCAAAAAAATCACCCCTGCCAGAAATTATTATTTATTTTTTTCAAATAATCTTTAAACAAACCACTTTACATAACAAATATTTTATTGAAACATACATAAAATTCATTTCCCCCTGAAAATAACCTTCCTTCGAATCAGAATAAATGTATTTTCTTTAAATTCTCATGCAGTCAATCAACTGTTGACAGTAGGCATAGAAGGATAAACTAAGTGACCTGGATCTGCCAACTTAAATTGGAGCTATAACTACAATAATATTCTTGCTCTGTCTCTGTTTTCCTTTTAAATGCAACAGGGTATAGCATCTCTCCTGAGATGATGGCAATCTGATGAAAGCTTATATTTCTATTTTAATAAGCTTGCATTTTTCTTATATATATGTATATATACACTTATTTAGAGATTCCAAAATAAAAAAGTAATATTTTCAATAGTTTGTCAGTGTTTTTAAATGAGTGAAATGTCTGAGGATTGATTAAGAAGGATATTTTTCATGAGCCAGTGCTATTTCTCACTCACAAATTCACCATGAGGCATAGCAGAACATGCCCTTTAGGTCTCTGCCTCCCTCATTGAAGTAGAGGATAGAAAGGCTTCCCAGTCCTCTCAGTTCTTGAGCAAAGCTGAACTAAGAAAGAGCTGCTAAAACCTACTTCTCTAATCTTATTTTCTTCTTTCCCTATTATTTTGACTCATCTTTCACTGGGCTCTTGTCATCCAAAATGAAAGGAAAAGGAAAACAAAAATAAAGTATATTGACTGTTGTTGAAGCGACTCAAAAGAAAAAAAGCAATATGAAGAATGATGAAAGGTAGCTGTGTCATCAACCCTCACCTTCAGTGATATTCTTGACTCTTTGGGTCTTTTTATAAACCATAGGTCATCATCACTAGTCATGGATCACTTAGAGTATGCATCTCTTTTTTTTTCTCCTGGGGTCAGCATAAAAGCCTATCTAACTTACTTATATAATGTGGTTCCAAGTTCTATCTTTCCTCCTCCACACAGAAGTAACCCATTACCTCAAGCTTGGGCTGCTACAATAATCTGTTATGACTTGTCTGTGCTTCATATCTTTTCCTTCTCCAATCCTTTCTCCACTCAGCTAGGATAATGTTCTTCCTGAAGCACATCTGACTATTTTACTCCCCTACTCACTAAACTATAAGTTCCTTATTACTTTTAGGACCAAATACAAAATCTTCTCAGAATTTTAAAGTCATCACAATCTCACCCCTTCCAATCTTTTTAGTCTTCTTAGACTTTATTTCCCTCTAATTACTCCAGAATGCAGTGACACCAAAACCTTTACCCTTTTAAAACCTAACTGCCTTTTCACTGATTCTCTCTCATGCCTAGAATGCTCTCTTACCTCATTCATGAATCTTAACACTACAATTTTTTTCAAGATGACTAAAATCCCACCTTTTATAAGAGAGTATTTCTAGTTCTCTTCTACTAGAGTATCTTTCCTCTGAGATTACCTCCTATTGTCATTATATATATATATATATATCTTACATGTATATATTTATTTGCTCATCTCCTCTAATATAATGAGCTCCTTGTGAATAAAGATTGTGTATTTACTTTTTCTTTATATCCCCAAGAATTAAGACAGTGGCCAGCACAAGGAAAGGGTAGAAAATATAATTATTGAATGACTAGTTAGTATTGTCAATTATAAATTCAGCTTCTTTCTTCCCAATTCAGTTATAATGGTTTAAAATATAGATATATCAATAAATTTGTTGATATCTCCAGTGTGCAAAATATAGACTTTATAACTTCCTTCCTTGGTTCCTTGGTTCTTCTTTCCTTTCCTCCCTTCCTTTCTCCTTCCCATTCTTTCTTCCTTCTTTCCCATCCTTCCTTCCTTTCTTCTCTTTTTCCTCCCTTGAAACCTATTTCTCCCATTTAAATCTCTTCTAGATGTCTCAAGGTTTTACCATACCTCCTCTTAGTACTAAATGGCCAATTCATTTGTTCACAATGAAGACAGCAAGCTACACGTGCATATCTTTCTCTATACCCCTTTCAACATGCATATTTCCCTACACAAAAGCATTCTTCTACAACATTATTGCCTGTTCTGCCAAGCTCCTATCCCCATCTTCTATTCCATAATAATGTCAGTTTTGTATTCTGTTATGTGAGTTTATGTTGTTTTTCTCTTGTCTTTTCCTGCACCTTCATACCTGCTACTAAACTCTAACATAAGTGTTGATAAAGAGCATATGTTTTTGAGTTGCTTTTCGTCCTTTAGAGTACTTAATATATTCTTGGGGACATATTAGGCAGTTGATAAATACTCAATAATTTTATCAAAATATAACTAAAAGGAATATAGTGGATTGATTGTTGGCCTTGGCTCATGCTCAAATATTGGGTCAAATACATAAGAGGTGGGTGACCTTGAGCAAATTACTTAACTTCTATAAGCCTCAGTTTATATGTCTCTAAAATGGAGATAATACTACCTCACAGAGTTTTTATGAAGATCAAATGAGTATAAAAATAATCCTCAACCTCAAATATTGCCCTCAAAATCTAAATTAGCCATCTAAAATTTCTCCCTCTTACATATACTTCTATTAGAGAATTCTCCTTTCATTTGATTCATAGTATGTTTTTTGGCCCTGACATAGGACTTAGGTATTTTGATTTATACACAAATGAAAGTTATCCATGCCTCCTATATGAAACTGGTCCAACATAAGATTGTGTTTTACAAGTGATTTAGCCACCACTAGGCCATCTTGTCATGCCTTCTGCTTCTAACTTTCTACTTTTGGCTTTGGTTAATTAAATCAACACTACCATTGTTTATGGAAAAGATGTATTAGTCATCTGTCCTATGGTTCCTCTCCTGTGACCTCACAGAGCATAATACGCTTACTTGACCATCATTTCTCTCTGTTTATTTTGTACCCCATGCCCATTAGAATGTCAGCTCCTTGAGTGTTTAGGACAGTGCCTAGAGTATAGTAAAGCCCCTAATTGGTGCTCTTTAGTTAAGCATTTAATGCATTCATAGTGACCTAACTTGAATGTTGATTAAATTATATTCATTTTCTCTCTTTTTTGGATCACTGCTTTCCTCATCATACAATACATACTATTGTAACTAGGATTTCAAAATAAAATAAACATTCATAAATTCTTTTAAAATAAATTCATGGAAATGAATAAAAGCAAAAAAAATGGCTATGCATTTGTAAAAATAAATTTATTTTTTATTGTTTCCTACTCCAACAAGGTTATTTAAATCCTTCTATATAATAATACATTCATTTATATGACTGGCATAATAAAAAATAGATGTGATATGACCGGGTAATTGATCTCCCAAGAATGAATATCATGTCAGAATATATCAGTACAAGAGCCAAAGTTATGATATAGTCTGTTCAATAAAATTAAAATTAATCCTGAGTAAGTCATCGAACCCTCTTTGCCTCAGTTTTCTTATCTGTAAAATGAGCTGGAGAAGGAAACAGCAAACCACTTCAATGGCTTTGCCAAGAAAATGTCAAATGGAAATCAAAAAGAATTAGACAAAACTGATAACAACAATAACAACAAATATGTTAAACATCAAAGAATGTCTATATAACATGAAGAAAGATATAGTAAGGTAAATCAGTAGTATAAACATGCAAAATGGCACTTGCATCCTACTTGACTAACACTAATTAAACTTTATAGCTCTTAATAGAAAACAAACCGGTCAGATTTCAACCAGCAATGAATGGATTTAAATGCTAATTCACACATGTTCCATTGGGTTTGTCATGTAGCATTCCAACGCCATACAACTTCTCAAAAGAGTAATTCTTAGAGTCTTATAATCATCAATTATTATTATTGCTATTATGTGACATTTATTAAGTGTCCACAGTGTGCTAGATAACTGTATAAAACAAGCTACCTTCTGACCTTCAGAGCATAATATAAAACCCATCTCTGTAAAAGAAAAGATTCAGGCAAAGAAAGGATGGTTAAGAGAATGAGTAAGTCCATTTTTTACAACGAATACTGAAAAGCCTGTTGCAAATATCTCAGGGTCTTCTCTTAAAATGTAAATCTCTCACAGAGAACAAGCTTGCTGTCTGTGCAGGCTGGCATGAAATTGCCCCTTTCATTGCTAATAGCATTTGCATCCAAGTGCACACTAACTCTCTTTTTTTTCTTCTTTTCCTATGCCATCTAGTACTAATGGAAGATTGTGTTTTTAGCTCTGAATGTGCAGGAAATGCCCACTAGGAGCCCAGACATTTCCAAAGTGAGTTCCTGGCTAGCTTATCACGGAGCACCAGTGCCAGCATTAGGGCTTCATTAATAAGCAGAAATCTTTTCTGTTCTCTTTGACACCAATACTAGACAAATAGAGAAGCAATGAAAAGAGATCATATTTAATATTTACATTGAGATTTCCATGTGTCCTACTACAGTGGACTAACTCGATACCTCAAAACTGGACTGTGGAAAATACCGAAATTTGTAAAAATCTGTTACAGAGGATACATATTTCCTATGAAGGTCATTGCTCTTTAGTCTATATGTTGGGAATTCAGTTGGAATACTGTCATTGTATGAAAAATTCATCTCAGTTGATACTTTAAAGACTTATAATGAAAAAAGTAAAAGACTAGAAAGAGAAATTTCAGTTAGGTTATATTTTTAGAGCTAGCGAGTCATAGAGCCTTTTAAATTATGCGGTAATGAACTGCCAGTTAGACAAAGAGCTACTAGATCATTTAAAAGGAGAAAGAATGTCCTCTTCTGTAAGAGATGGTCTAAGAACAAGGGTTTCACTATTATCAAGAGAAAAAAGGGTTTCGTGGGAGTGTAGGAAGGAGGCCTGGGGGAAATGAGGAATGAATACATGGAGGTCCAAGGAGGCACACCATAGTTGTACACTATACAGATTTTATACCGATCTGCCTGCTCTTTTCAGTTTTCTCTTCCAGCTCTTTCTAAGTATAAATTGATGCTGGGTCAAATAAAGGAAGTAGGCAAGATATCTGGAGGCTTTCACTGACAATATCACCACTCAAGTTTTTGAAGCTCCATTTTCCAGATGAAAAACACTCATTTACTGATATATAAGCATCCTGCTCTAATTATATAAAAGACATACAGAAAGCTACAAATCCATATTCTCTGCTCTCAGGGTAGAGCATATATAAAGGGGTAAGCTGGAACCTACTCAAACTGGCCCAGAGGAGCTAATTGTAAAATTTTAATTATTATAAATTATACTATGGAATATTAAATGCAACAAGTCTGGGTTGGCTATATTGTTTTTGTTGTTATTGTTTTTAAATTGTTCTAATTCTAGACACAAATGGAGAAAATGTAGATTAGATTTTAAAAGTATATTTTCTGTTCATTTTTTATTTTGGGAGATCTGGTTGTTAAATATTTACCAACACACATCTGCATGTATACACATTCATATACCCAAACATTTCCACACAACTGAATATATGCACATTGTACACATACACAGACATGTATACACAAATGTCTGTAATAAGCATATAGACATCTGGTGCAACATATACAAATATTCACAATCTCCTACATATACATTTATATACAGCCAAGAACATATATATGCAATGACCTATACATATAATAGCATATTATATAATATACATATAAAAGTAATTTGTTGTAGTGTAAAGGAAGCGAATCAGACTATCTACATTCAAATTCCAGGTCTGTTGCTCTAGGTGACTTTGGTAAGTACATTAACCCCAAAGGACCTAAGTTTCTCCATGAGCAAACTAAACAAGGTAGCCTATAAGTTCCCTTCTAAGTCTTAGTGTATTATTATAGTAAAATATTTTAAAATATCAAAATCTTTAACATAAATCAAAATAAAATTTCAAGATAAAATACTAACAAAGAAAGTACCATTATTCATTAAAACTACTCTACACTGTTGATTAGATAGGATTTATGAAAGAATTGCAAGATTTCACATTTTACAAAGTTTGTGAGAACTTTAAACACAATATTAATTTTAAAAATAATCAAAATCATTTGATTGTTCCAATAGGTGCCGAAAAAAGTTTCTGACAAGATTCAAGCTCTATTCCTATTTAGAAAAAACATAGAGAACAAATATGATGCTTCCCTCATATGGTAAGCTGTATCTATATAAAGGCATGAGTCAAAATTACATATAATGGGAATAAACCAGGGACTTTTCCAATAAGATCAGGGATCAGTCAAGGCTGACTGACTTTTCTTAAAATTATAATTGATCATAACGTTAGAAAAGCTATTTCCAGTAATATGAAAAGAAAAACCAATTGAAATAATAAGAATAGGGAAAGAGAAAAAAGCTATAATTTTTGAAATCCTTCGATGTTCTACATTGGGATAACTAAAGAATAAATTTAAATTAAAGACAACAATAAATTCATCAAAGTATCAGAATATAAAATAAACTTATTCAAATTACAAGTCTTTTCTATACTACCAACAAAACACAGGAGGGAGGTATAAAAGAAGAAATTCCACTCAAAATGCTTATAGGATATATAAAGTATTTCAAAATACACCATTAACAGAACTATATGAGTACAACTGCAGGGTCTTTAAAGAAATAGACAGACCTAAACAAGTGGAAGGATATTGATTGCTTATATTTTAGTCATGCTAATATATAGTAATAATTACAATTCTAACTAAACTATTGTGTGGTTAGCCAAAAAAAAAAAATTTATGATAAGAAGACATACAGGCATTGAGATTTATACAGATAGAAGAACTATTTATGTTAATTAGAATAAATATCCTTCAATTTACTGAAATAATAGAATTGTTGACAAGATAAATTCAAAATGGGCAAATGACTTAAATATAGAGGGAAATCATAAACAAATTAGGTGAACATAGAATAGTATACTTGTCAGATCCGTGGGAAAGGAAGGAATTTAAGACCAAGTAAGAGATAGAGAACATGACAAAATGTAAAATGATAATTTTGATTATATTAAATTTAAATGATTTTGTATAAACAAAACAAATGCAACAAAATTAGAAGGGAAGCAACAAACTGGGAAAAAATTATAACAAAATTCTCTGACAAAGGTCTAATTTCCCAAATATATACAGAACTAAGCCAAATGTACAAGAAATCAAGTCATTCCCCAGTTGACAAATGGTCAAAGGATATGAATAGGTAGTTTTCAGATGAAGAAATTAAAACTATCAAAAATAAATTTCTAAATATAGCCTGATTAGAGAAATGCATATCAAAACAACTCTGAGGTTCCACCTTACACCTAGCATATTGGCCAAAGTGATAGTAAAGGAAAATAATAAATGTTCGAGGGGATATGGCAAAATTGGGACACTAATAGACTGATGATGGAGTTGTGAATTGATCCAACCATTCTGGAAGACAATTTGGAATTATGTCCGAAGGGCTTTAAAGTAATGTATATCCTTTGATCCAGCAATACCACTATTAGGTTTGTACCCAAAGAGATAATAATGAAAAATGTTTGTACAAAAATATTCATAGCCATGCTCTATGTGGTGGCAAAATATGGGAAAATGATGGGATGTTCCTTAATTGGAGAATGGCTGAATAAATTGTTGCATGTGATGGTGATGTAATACTACTGTTCAATAAGGAAAAATAAACTGCTTGATTTCAATAAAATCTGGAAAGTCCTTCACAAACTGATTCAGAATAAAATGAGCAGAACCAGGGGAACATTGTACACAGAAACTGAAACATTGTAGGATGATCATATGTAATCAACTTTGTTACTAATAGCAATGAAAGGATCTAGGACAATCCTGAGAGACTTATGAGAAAGAATGCTATTCACATTGAAAGAATGTACTGTGGGAGTAGAAACACAGAAGGAAAACATTTGATTTATCACTTGTTTATATGGGTATTGGATATGGAGTTTTGGTTTTTAAAAGATTACACTATTACAAAAATAAATAATATGGAAATAGGTACTGGATGATAATACATGTTTAATCCAATGGAATTGCTTTTTGGTTCTGGGAGAGGGGAAGAGAAAAAAAGGATGGAAAGAACACGAATCATGTAGCCATGGAAAAATACTTTTATTTTTAAAAATTGTTCATAAAACTACTTATCCAAAAAACTCTATACTATTTGGTGTAGGTGGATTCTTCCAGAGGAAGAAGAGATAAATGGATAAACATGAATCCATTTCAGCCAATATTGCATCTTCATGTAGAATTACATGCCTGGAATGCTTAACGTCAAGAGTTATTTGTTTTTCTGCCAAGAAGGCCAACCATACCAAATAATTGAGATGTAACTGTAGTTAGTAAAGTTCAAATGGGTCATTATTGGTCAGCTGGAGGGTCCATCTAGCAAAATAAGTGCAACATGACTTTGTTATCCTTCGATGGTACACAAATTTAGTGTGACCAATATCGAAACTAACCATTTCTCTAGCAACCTGAAACAAGATGTTTAAATACAATACAATACAATACAATAAAATGCTTTGATCAATGGAAAGATTCTAATTTATAAATGTGCTTCAATTGATGATCATTCAGTCTAACCCTTTTCATATGTTGTGTGGAAATAATATTGAAACCTCAAAATGTATGAAGTGTTTATATGTAATATAAACATGGCTTTTGTATTGTATTTAGAATGGTCTGTATGCTTTAATTCCTTTTATCTTAAAACTGCCATCCTTCAAGTGATTTACATAAGGTCATAACAATTTCAAACTTTACAACACAGAACAAATTAAATCATTTGGTCGTTTAGTGCTTCATGAGATTGGGGGTAATATTATCTGCCTGATTATCTGAGGGTCATGAAAAATGAGAATGATTGTGGTAAATCAGTTTAAGTCCCTTGGGAAAAAATTTCCTATGTTATTGGAAATTATAAAATACAAATGTTCCCTTATGCAAGAGAGGTGTCCTTTCTTTAGTTCCCACATCCAAAGAAAAGGGTTTCAAGTAAGGCTTATGATGAAAAAATAATAATAACATATTCTTCAGTTACTGTGGACAATATATATATATATATATATAT
>NC_058135.1:113208777-113246644 GCF_016433145.1 Gracilinanus agilis | reverse complement strand
ATATATATATATATATATATATATATATATATATATAACTTTGGTTACTGTGGAGAAGGAAAAGGCCTATAATAAAACATCTGGTTAAAAGAAAAGTCCTAAATTTGAATTGATCCACCAAATAGTGCAGTATTGTACTCAGGAGGAGATCCTCAAATAATGTACCCTGTTCCTAAGGTCTCAGTAAGAAATCTGAACAACTTAACAAAAAAGGACTTTAATGAGTCTAGAAATAACCAAGTCACAAATCAGAGGAGATTCCCCCCACCCCCCAAACCACCAAAATTAAGAACTAAAAATTTAAATCCAGCTTGAACAAAGGAGTAATTTTAATTTGAAGAAAATATGCTAGAGTTGTTTTTTTTTTATCAACATAAATGAAATGAGAATGACTGAGGAGAGAATTGGGGTAGATAATCAAATACCTTAACAGAAAAAATATAAAGACTTTTCCTCTAAAATCATTTTAATATATAGTATAATTTAAAAAAATAACAACCAAAGAAGGAACTTTTTAAATTCCTTCTATGACTCAGGTTCAGTTTTTACATATGAAGTAGAGAATGAAACTAGAAAAAAGAATACTCCACACCAATATTCCTAATGAACAGAGATATAGTACACTTAAATAATATGTTAGCAGAGAGCCAAAAACAACTTAATACATTAATTAGATTCTATGACTATCTTAGTTTTTACTATGAATTCAAAGGTGTTTTAATATTAGGAATATTGTACATTTAACTATCTGTGATTCCCAAAGTGGGCACTACCGCCCCCTGGTGGGTGTTGCAGCGATCCAGGGAAGCAGTGATAGACACAGGTGCATTTATCTTTCCTATTAATTGCTATTAAAATTAAAAAAAATTAATTTCCAGGGGGCTAAGTAATATATTTTTTTTTCTGGAAAGGGGGAGGTAGGCCAAAAAAGTTTGGGAATCACTGAGTAATAAATAAAACATTAAAAATATAATTATATAAAAGATAAAGAAAAAAGGCTTTGATGAAAATAAACCACTAATTTCTGTAAAATTTAATAGAAAAAAATGAATTAAAATTAATAGAAAAATGCATCTTTCTTTAAAATGATCAATAGGAAATAACTGAGAAAAAGACCCACTATTATTTGTAATGGAGATAAACTAAAATTCCAGCTCCCCCCCCCCCAATCAGGTTTAAGGCAAGGACACAAGTTATCATCACTTTTATTTGATATATTGCTAGAAATTTTAGCTATAACAATTTAAGGGGAAATTTGAGGGAATAAACAAAGGTAAAAAAACCCAAATTATAACTTTTTACAGATCATATGATGATGTAATTAAAGAATATTAAAAAGTCAAAAAAGTTCACTGAAAAAATTCTGAACTTCATTAAACTTGTTGAATATAAAATAAATTCACATAAATCATTCATGTTTCTGTGTACCTATAAAACCCAGCAAGAAGATACAGAAAGAGAAAATACATTTAAAATTCTTATAGGCTGTATAAAATATAAGGCATTTATTTTCCAAGACTTACAAAAGGTCCACATAAATATGCTTATAAATAACTGGTTATTGAGATAATGACAGACTTAAAAAATTAGAAAAATTATTAACTGCACACATGTAGGACAATTTAATAATATTGCAAATGACAATAACAATTATATTAACTAGCATTCAAATCCTTAACAATGAAATTGCCAAAGTATTAGATACAGAACTAGAAAATTTTAAAATAATCTGAAGCAATAAAAGTACAGGAAGCTAAAAAGAAATTATGAAAAGAATTGGAGGTTAACGGGTCCTAAAAGGGCCAAACTTTAAATTAGGGCACAAAGCAGTAAATTATTTTTTTAAAGTTTGTCTTGGTTAAAAAATAGAGATTGTTATTGCAACATATTATGTCCTCAATTTAAGGACACATGTGTATCTAATAACCTAGCATTATTAAACATAAGTAATCTAATTACTGTTGTAAAGACTCGCTGTTTGGCAAAAAGTACTGGGAAAATTGAACAAAATACAAGAAATTAGATTTAGAGAAATTTCTCATAATTTATTCAAAGATAATTCCAAATAGATATGTAATATAAAAATCTCATCATAAAAATGTAGAATATTGGTTGTATTCATTAGATTTACAGATAGGAGAAAATTTATTTTTAAAAATTTTGTATTTTTAGGCAAAAATCATTTCTATATTTGTCATTGTTGTAAGAACAAATTCATAGATAACCAAAGTCCCAAAATAAGATCTAAGATATACTGATATGAAAGATGACTATAGCAATTCTTTCTCTGGAGGTGGAAGGCATTACCTGTCATAAATCCTTCAGAATTACTACATTAGTGCATTGCTGAGAGTAGCCAAGTTTTCACAGATGATCATCATCCAATACTGCTATTATTGTGTACAATGCTCTTCCAGTCCAACTTATTTTGTTCTGTATAAGTTCATGTAGATCTTTCTAACTTAGTCTGAAATCATCTTGCTTATTATTTCTGATAGCATAATAGTATTTACTGCCATATTGGCCAATCAATATGGTAGGCGTGAATGGAATGAATTCACCAATAAAATGGAAGTGGATAGCAGAGTGAATTAAAAGCCAGAATCCTACTATATGTTGTTTATAAGAAATACATATGAGGCAGGATACACACATAGAATAAAGGTACGGGGCTGGAGCAGACTTAATAATGCATCTAAAGTAGATAAAGTAGAAATAGCAATCATGATCTCAGATTCTATATAACTGACAACTATATAACTTCTCCTTGATCCTGACACTGGACATCAAGAAATTGTTTAGGCAGTGTCTCCCTGTTGTCTAGCCAGCATCTAGATGTTGTGTAGCCAGCTTCTGGGGGCTTCTTCCGTCATCTAGCCAGTGTCTAGACGGCATCTAGATGGTGTCTAAACAAGTAGAGGATGTCTAGCCAACATCTAGCCAGCATCTAGACAACAGGGAGACATCTAGACAGCATCTAGACAGCTTTTAGACAACACAGAGATGTCGTCTAGATGCTGGCTAGACGCCAGCTAGTCTATGTCTAAATGATGGCTAGAAAATGGGGAGAGGACAGGGAGACGATGTCTAGACCACATCTAGACGAAGGGGAGAAGACAGGGAGACAATGAGGAGACGGGGAGATGGGTAGAGGTGGAGAGGGCTGGCTTTGAAACCAAGCAAATTTGTGTTTGAGTTCCCATTCCCCTTCTAAGAATATTGACCATAAAGGGGTCCCTTCTCTGTGCACTAAGCAATCTCCAAGTTGATAAGTTACAGACAAGCTGCCAATCACAATAGGTAGAGGATGTTCCCTCATTCATGATTTCCCTATATTGAAGAAATCACAGGTCCATTCCCTAACTGAATAATAAATGATGGTTCTGCTGTATTCTCTGGTTCTGGACATCCTAGAGAAAGTTGCAAGATAACCATATAACACTGGTTATTAAAAAAAAAAGGCCCAGCTCAATTCCACTGATTTCAAGGGAGACAGATTGGGTCAGCCCATTATCAAGAGCAGAAATGCTCTCTTTCAAGATATATCAGCTATGATAGCATATTATGATATAGGATTATAGATCACCAATTTATTTTTTTAGAATTGATTTTTTTATACAATATACATTAAATGACCACAATAACCTTAGTATTTGATAAACCCAAATATTCAAGCTCTTGTGGCAAAAATTCACTATTTGACAAAAACTACTGGGAGAACTGGAAAATAGCATGGCAGAAACTAAGTATAGAACAATTTCTAACATCATCTACCAAGATAAGGTCAAAATCAGTACATGATTTAAAAATAGCATATGATGGAATAGTTTACATGTAAGATCTATGGATAAAGGAAGAATTTATGACCAAAGAGAAAGAATAATGAGATGTAAAATTGATTATATTACATCGCATTACATTATATATTATATTATACTACATCATGTTATGATACATTATGTTATATTACATTATATCATACAATATCATATCATGTCATGCTATATCATGTCATATCATATCATACTATACTATAAACCTTTTGTACTCCTCATCAACCCACTAATGAGAGAAGTTTCAGAGAAGTTCAATCTGGAAAGATGAGTCATTCTGTCAGAGTAAGACTAACAATTACAGCCCTAATGCTTTTTTCTAGCCAGAGAAAAGATTTGAATATCTACTAGCCTTTATTTCCCCAATAGTTTACTCTACCTCACCCTCAAAATCCTGAATCAGTAACAATTTCAGGTCCAGGATAAAAACCATAGACCAACTCTTTCATTTTTTGGAACCCTTACTTTCTGTACTAGTATCAATTCCAAGACAGAAATGCAGAAAAGGATAGGCAGTGGGGGCTAAGTGACTTGCCCAGGGTCACACAGCTAGGAAGTGATTCAGGCCAGATTTGAAACCAGTTTCTCCCATCTCCAGATCCAGTGTTCTTTCTATTGTGCTACTCTCGATCTCATTTTAAGGATGAAAAAACTGAAGGCCCAAGAGTTTAACTGGCTTGTCCCATGTCTCACCAGTAGTTAAACATCAGAATTAAGATCTGAATCCAGGTCCTTTATTTCTAAAGTGGTTATTTTTCCCATCTGTATCATGTTTCTTCTTGAGTTAAATTGATGAACTTGAACTTTCTTTGAAGACTTGCTTTTAAATAATATGGAACTATTATTTTCTTTCAGATTTGTCTTGAGCATCCCTCAATCAATAAGGCATTCTTATTGGTCTTGTTTTCTTGTATTCATTCCTTTTCCAGCCTTACTTCCCAAATTGGGGCTTTGGGTTGAGGCCAAGTTCTGTGTACTTCTGGTAGAAATGCCAGACCTGCCTTTGTTACTGATCTGTATTACCTGGGGTCTGAGTAATAAGTATTATATCCTTCAAGGACCTCAGGAGCTGCTGACCTCTGCTGGGGCAACGTACAAGGGAGATTGATATACAAAAGCAACTACTCAAACTGGGGTGAGGGGAGGAAAGAGAAAGGAGGAAAGTGATGCCCTGATAATTGCCCTCCTGGTCAGAGTCCCATAGACTTCTAAGTGCCAGTATAGGGTCAGAACCACACAACTGCTGGTTCTAGGCTCCTTAGCTAGAACCAATCTGGTTGATCTAGATATCCCTGGCTTCTCTGTGATCCATACTGGAAGATTTCTCTGCACTGAGCTCCTGTTTGGGTTTTTCTGGCTAAAACTCTTCCCCAGTGCCTTCAAGCTTCTGACCGCCTCTTTGTGCAAATGTGAGATAGCACAATTCACTTACTCTAGTTACTCCTTAGTCTGATCTCCTTTTTATTTGTTAAAGTCCTTGGAGTAGTTGTAACAGAGCTAGTCTGTTCCACTTTACTCACTCTACCAGGCTGAGGAGAATCATCTTGTCATTTCTTAGATCACCTTAGTGCTCTCTTCCCCATAAGACCTAGTGGAGAGGACTAGAAGAGACAAAGCACTATGTAGCATTTTTAATGTCCAGAGCTCACTTCATAAAATGTGCCTCCTATTACAGCCAGAGAAGATCTGGTGGCTTCCTACTCTATTGTATAAATGTTTAACTTAATTTGCTTTAAATATTTTTCATTGTTAACCTATTTTAAATATTTTTAAATGTCTACTCTCTTAAAGAAGCAGCAAGGTGGCATACTAAATAGAGGTCTAAGAGAGTCCCCTAGTTCAAATCTGATCTCAGACACTTACTAGCTGTGTGACCTTAGGCTAGTCAATTAACTTTGCCTCAGTTTCCTCATTTGTAAAATGAGCTAGAGAAGGAAATAGCAAACCACTCTGGTATCTTTGCCAAGAAAATCCCAAATGGGGTCATGAAGTGTTAGACGTGATTGAAATGACTAAACAACAAAATAATATTGTCTCCCCCATTAAACTGAGGATTCTTTCAGAGTAGGGACCTTTTTTGCCTTTCTGTGTATCCCCAGTGTTTAGGAACTTGCTGGGCACATAGAAGGTATGGAATAAATGTTTGTTGGCTCACTGACTGACTGGGACATGGTCAATGAACCCAGTTTGCATTAATCTTTTCTTTCTATTTTAAGTCATTTCAAGGAAAGACTTGATGGAACAAGAGAAAAGAGTGGTATATTCAAAAATGAAAGTGAGATAAGATTAAAAGGCATCCATTTTTAAAATTAATCCCTTACTTTCCATCTTAGAATCAATATTGTATACTGGTTCTAAAGCAGAAGAGTGGTAAGGGCTAGGCAATGGGGGTTAAGTGATTTGTCCAGGGTCACCCAGCTAGGAATTGTCTAAGGTCAGATTTGAGTCTAGGACCTCGGGTCTTCAGGTCTGTCTCTCAATCCAGTGAGACACCCAGCTGCCTTCAAGGAATCCATTTTTAAAGAAGAAAAGATGATAAGATAAAAACAAGATGGAATTCTGGAATCTGTCCATCTCAGAAGAAGGTATTCATTGATCCTGGGTTGTCCATTTCTGATAGATTAGTCCCTTTTTTAATAACTCTCTATGGACCCTCTGACACTAATTCTGAAGAAGTTAGACAGATTTCTTGTGGAAGGAAAAGGCTGAAAGTATAATTCTCACTTGAAAAAAATGTTATTTTTCATCCTCAGTCACCAAACTGTCTCTACTTTTCTAAACTAATCTTTAAGACATGAGATGATTTTAATACTTCTGGAGAGCAATCAGAACATCCAAGAAAAGGAGGAAATGTTAGAGGACAAATGATTCTTGGAAAAGAAATTGATCAGCTGGGTATTCTACTAGTGTGAGGGAAGGTATCAGAGAAAGAATTTGCCATTTTAATTTTATTATCCTCCCTTCTGACTCCCAACCACTTACACTAGAGAACCTGTCCTGGTAACTCATGAAATCATAGGGTGTTTGAGTTGAAAGGGACATGAATAATGATAACAATGTTGATGATACTAATGATTACAATTAACATTTCTATAGCTCCAACTAGGCACCAGGCACTGTGCTTTTTGCTATTGTTGTTGATTAGTTGTTTCTGCCAAACCCAACTTTTTGAAATCCTATTTGGGGTTTCTTGGCAAAGATACTAGAGTAGTTTAATATATTCTTCTCTAACTCATTTTACCGATAAGGAAATTTAAATGGGCTTGACTTTCCCAGGGTCACATAGCTAGTTTGTCATTTCCTTTTTTCAACTCATTTTATATGTGGAAACTGAAGGAAACTGGGTTAAGTGACTTGCTCAGGGTATCTGAGGCCAGATTTAAGCTTAGGAAGATGAGTTTCCCTGACTTTAGGTTCAGCATCTGCCTAGGTGCCCACATGTTTTGAGAAGTGTTCTGGAATTTTACCCTTTATACATTATTTTGGATTTGATTTCTGTCCCTGGAATGCCATAGAACATAAGGAATTACTCATCATCCTACCTATCCTTACTTTAAAGTCCAAATCAAGTGCCATATTCTCCAGGAAGCTTGCTCTGATCCCCCAGGTTGGGTATGACTTTGGACCACTTTGTTGCCATAGATAATTGACTCAGAGCTGGACTTCAAAGACCATCTCATCCAATCCCTTCATTTTGTGGGTAAAAAATCTGAAGCAAGGAGGGAAAGTGACTTGCCCAAGGTCATACATGTGATTATGTATCAGAAACAGGATTTGAACTAAAGTACTCTGGTCCCTGGTCCAGTGCTTTTCCCACTATGCCATGCTAGACCTATTGGGTTATTGGGAATTACAGCCACCTGGGAATTTCCTTTCATATCTATGAGTTTCATTGTGTGTTTTACCTAAACTTTGTACTTGTCTCTGTTTGATAAGATGGGCTCACCTTCTCTCTAAGTCTATCAACCGAGAACTGGGAAAGCATTTAGCAGTGATACTATAGCGAGGTATTATGTCTTAAAGAGGGATTCTGATCCATTAGCATTTGCTAAATCTCTACTATGTGCCAAGATCTATGTTAGTTGCTGGGATTCAGAGACAAAAAAAGTAACAAATAGCTCATCCCTGCTCTCACAAAGCTCATATTCTTTTGATGGAGACAGCACATTTAAGCATATAAATATATAGAAGGAGGATGTAAAAGGAGGAAATCAGATGCATTTCTCATTGGGCTAGTCTGTGAATGAAGAAAGGATGGGAGGAAGAGATGGATACAAACAAGTGCCCACCCATGTCTAAGAGTGTCACCATGTGATTGTCTATGAATAAACAAAAACAAAAAAGTTAGTGCAGGAAGAAAGACACCAGATTTGGATCTGACTCATTGACTTACTTGCTGAATGACCTTGGGTTCCCAAGCTTCAGTTTCCTCACCTCTAAAATGAATTCAATAACACCTATAATGCCTAATATATAGGTTGAGGAGCAAATGATATATACTAAAAGTGCTTTAGAAATTTTAAAATGGCATTCTTTATACTAATATTCCATTTATTAGTAATGAGACAGTAGTGCATAGCACATAGTGAGTTAGCCTTGACATCAGGAGAGTTTATGTTCAGGTCCTAATTCTAAAGCATTTTAACATTAGAAGCAAATAATTTTACCTTTTCATCAATCTTATATCCTTTGGGCTTCTAGACAAGTAGAGAAGAGAAGATCCATGCAGTTGATAACGCTACTTTAATGAGCTGATCCTTCATAGCTATGTGAACATCTGATCTTTTTGTAACTGTGTGATGATGTAAAACCAATAACTGTAGATGTTACAAGAGGATACAACCAGGATCAACATAGACATATATAATGCTTTAAGTACATCCAGGATTTCATTTCTTAACATTCATCTTGAAAAGAATCAAATATATACATATTGGGGATCTACCAAGGGAAAGGAAGTTCTCAGAGAATTCCAAATTGAGCAGGAGATGACAAGATCTAAAATTTATTTTAATTATTTTTTTAAAATTAATGACATAAGTATCAATAATAGAAGGCAAGACAAAAAGTGTCACATCACATGACTCACTGCCAAATGAGTGGTAGAAATATGGACTGTAATTTCAAAAGAGGTTCTCATTGCTATAATCTAAAAAGGTTACTAAATCAGAAAGTGTACAGTTACTAAGGTCATTTCAAATGAGAATTCTATACTCTAAGCTCTTCCTTTGACAACCTTGATATGCTTCTGAGTCATTGGTGAAAATGTTAGGAATAATAAATTCAAATACTATATGAAGTCTTTCAAAAAATAAAGATTCCTACAGAAAATAAAGTTCCTTTTATAAGAAAGATGTGTCTAAACAAGTGAAAGCAAAACCAGAGAAAGAAAATTATAGATCAATCTCCTTAATAAATATTGATGCAAAAATTAAAATAAAATACTAGTAAAGAGATTACCAAAATACATCACAAAGATTATACATGATGAACAAGTATGATTTATATGAGGAATGCAGGGCTGGTTCAATATTAGGAAAACTATTAGTCTAGTTGACCATAACATCAAAAATAAAAGCAACAAAAATATATTTTCTCAATAGATACAGAAAAAAAAACTTTCAACAATGTGAAGCACCCATTTCAATTAAAAACACTAGAAAGAATAGGAATAAAATGGGCCTTTCTTAAAACAAAAAGTCTCTATCTCAAGTCAAAAGAAAGTATTATCTATA
Organism: Gracilinanus agilis; assembly: GCF_016433145.1. NCBI lineage: Eukaryota > Metazoa > Chordata > Mammalia > Didelphimorphia > Didelphidae > Gracilinanus > Gracilinanus agilis. The sequence continues at coordinate 113,237,076 of NC_058135.1, read as the reverse complement.
ATGGAGATAAAATAGAATCTTTTCCAGTATGGTTGGGGTTAAGCAACGATATCCATTATCATCAACATTATTAAATATTGTATTGAAACTACTAATTACAGCAAGAAGACCAGAAAAAGAAATTGAAGGAATAAAAGGAGACAATGATAAAATGAAGCTACCACTCTTGACAGAAGGTGATGATGGTATATTTAGGGGTCCCTAGAGGATTAACTAAAAAAAATAGATGGTATAATTAACAACTGTAAATGCACAGGATGCTAAATAAACTCATCTAAATGATTAGCATTCTACTTATATATTATAAACAAAACCCAGCAGGAAGAGATAGAAAGGGAAACTTCATTTAAATTATTTGAAGACAATATAAACTACTTTGGAGTCTATCTGTGAAGATAAACACAGAGATTCTATAAACAAAATTATGAAACATTCTTAGCACAACATAGTTGTTATTTTAGATAGAGAAGTCTTCATTGCTCATGAATAAGTCATGCCAATATAATAAAAAAATTATACTTAATTTACTTATTTAGTGCCATATAAATCAAAATACCAAAAAATTGTTTTATAAAGATAGAAAAAAGAACAAAATTTGTCTAAAAAACAAAAGTTAAAAATACTAAGGAAATCAATGGAAAAAAATTATGAAGGAATGTGTCCTACTAGTTCAATGTTACAAACTACATTATGAAGTCATAATAATCAAAACCATTTTGGTACTAGCTAAGAAATAAAATCTCAGCTCAGAAGAACAAATTGGGTAAGCAATGTACATTAGTAAATTATTATAGTAATCTAATATTTGATAAACATAAAGAACCAGGCTTTGGAGGCAAGAATTTAACTTTGGACAAAAATTCGTAGAAAAACTGGAAATCAGCTTATCAGAAACTAGATAACTAGTTTTAATTAAATTGAAGACTTTTAAACATTCTTAATGAAAAGAGAACCATGTAGAAACTTTGATGTACAAATATAAATCAAGAGAAATAAATAAAGGTAAAGAAGAAAAAGCAAGCAAAAAAAGCTTCATTCTAATATAGAGATAATATATTTGTTCCCTATGAATTCTATAACCATCATGGTTTATAGGAGTCCAATTAAACAAAAGTTCTCTGAGTAGTTCTATTATGTCTTGATTTTCTTAAAAGAAGAATAGAAAAGATGGACAATGAAAAGGAAGATTAGGGAAAATTACCTCACACAATCAGGGTGGAGAAGAAAGAACTTTATATAAACAAGGGAAAAAGGGTGTGGAGAATGACTGACATTTTAAAGTTTACTCTCATCTCAACTAGTAAAAGAAGGGAAGAATACAATAAGGTACAGTAACACATTTCACTAAGTAGTGAAATTGGAGCTATAAGAAAGAAATAGAGTAAAATTAGAAAAAGGGAAAGGTTAGTTTTAAGCAAAAACAAAACAAAACTTTATATGTAAGTTTTTATTTATAAATATATATGTTTATATATATTTGATGTGGCAGAGAATGGGAATCTGAGAGGTGCTCATAGAAATTGTAAAAAAAAGTTATGATATACAAATGTAATGGAATATTATTGTATTATAAGAAATGAAGTAGATTTTTTTTAAATCTTGAAAGACTTACATGAATTAATGCAAAGTTTGTACAATGTGATTGTTTATAAAACAACTTTGTTGTAAAGATAAACAACTTATAAAAATTGCTTCTAATTGGGATTTTGTTTTTCTTTCATTCTCCATTCAGGAAATGGGTAAGAGGGAGAGAACATTGATTGGAAAAAGAAATACATAACAAGTACTAAGCATTTATTTTATTAACTATGATTTTATGCTCAATTGAATTTATTTTTTCTGCCATCTTGATGTTAAAAACTAAGGACTCATTCCAATAATATTTTGTAGGATATCCCAAACATTTCTATTTGAAATCTACACAAAATATAAACATTTATTATTTTTGAAAATGATAGTAGTGAAATGAATAATATAATTATTCATATTCTTAATCATCTTTAAGATCTCAGGGAAATGAGAGATACCTTTATAAAATCAGTTATGGTTTATCCAAATCCAAATTTCTCTTTGTAATAATTAACAATCTGACTGACAAATTCCTCCTTTCCACCTTTTTGATGTCTCATTTTCTGATTTTGTAAACTAAATAAAATACATTTTTATTCTGTTTCCTAATTCAAACCTAGGTAAGTGAGAATAACTATATGGTAGCTATACTCTTGACAGCCAAGAAAGTAATTTTGCATAATCATCTCCAAAATCATATGGTCCTCTGAACTCCCTCTAATCTCCAAGAGTGCTGGACATTTTGACAGAACAGATGTTCATGTGAATGCTCTAACTTTCAGTTGTGCTGGAAATAATGTGAAAATGGCCATTAACATGCTATTTTGGTACATCCTATCCAGCTGCTGATGTATCCTTAGAAAATGTCATACTTTAAAAAAAATTTTTGCTACTGAATTAATTTTACTTAAAGGATTGTGTGAGCTCTCATAATCTAAACCATGTCCTTATTATTGTTACATACTGGGAAGATTTTGAGTTAGGGATGAATAAATAACCAAAAACTAGATTAGAGCAAAAGCTAAAAAGATGCATAAATGATAGAGAACTAACCTAGACATGTACTGGTAGCACTAAACAAATTTATTAATTTGAAAATCTTAGCTTTTAGTTAGTTCAGGATTAAGTGAATCAGAATTAAGTTTCAAGTTTAGAGAGTTGTTGCTAAGCAACTTAGTGGCTTGCTGCATTCAGAAATGTATGCTTTTGTGACTAATTGATTCTTAAGAGAATTCCCTCTTGGTGCACAAAATCAGAAGACACTTGCTAGAAAGAACAGTGAAGCCTAAAATTGAATAACTACTGTGAGTATAACTCTATTGGGATATTATGCTTGCTACACATTGGTATCTTTTGAAGAGGAAATTCAATTTCTAAACAGAATGAAACCCATTTTAATTAATTAATATTTAATAAATTAAAACAACTTGAAAATAAATGTGTTAGTGTCTCTTAGGAGATGAAGATTTATGAGATCCTGACCCAATCACATAGTGTTATCCTCTTTCTCTCTTTCTCATCTATTTTTCACTCAAGACTATGGATGGAAATTGATTCTTGTACTTTGGCTTTTGATTTTAAACTTTGTTAATCATCTCTTCTACCTGTGTCTTGTGTTTTATATTCCTCACCTATTTATACATATTGACTTAGCTACATAGCTGTCATTATATAGCAATTCCTAGGTATAACTAATAGCTATATTTCACTCAAGTTTTTTTTAAGATGAAGGGATCACCAGTTAACTGATTTTCCGTGATACTTTGAGCAAAGACATCCTTTTTTGTTTTATCTTTAACATTTTAATTTTTTCCGTTGCAAGGAGAAACTATTTTTGACAATTTTGGATATTTTAATATTCATATTTTCCTACCCTCCTGTCCCCCAAGGTGTGCAGCTTGCCTTCATGGGAGGAATTTAAGGGAAGACTAGGTGATGTAGAGGGGATATCTACTGAGGGAGGAGTTTGACTAGATTATTCCTGTGGTCCTTTGCAGCTCTGATGTTCTATGATAGAGTATCTAGTTAAGAGAGTTTCCTTTGAGTCAAGAATTCCGACACCCTTAACTTCATGGATTTACAAAAAAACTCAGGGTTGTATAATGCTTCGATACTAACAAATCTTGATGTTTCAAGTCATAAATTATAGCAATATATTTAGAGGTAGAAGGGATTTAGAAGGTATCGTACATGATGATTTGAGACTGTGATAGTCTTTCTGCTTTGACCACTTACTACAAAGCACACCTTCTCAATCACTTAGGATGCATATTTCGAGGGTTCCTTTTGTTGAAGTATCAGTAATCTTATGACCGGAATGATCAAACAGAGAGAGATGTAAGTCATCTAGTACAATTCTTTCCCTTTTGCTTTATAGATGAGGAATATGGGAGAGGGAAAGTGATTTGCCCAAGTTTACATAGTTAATAGGCTACATACCAAGGATTCAAATTCAAATGCTCTAATTCCAAATCCAGACTTCATTTCTCTACATCTTATTGTACATAACTGGAAATGAGATTCTCAATTGAGAAAGGCTATTCCTCAGAAGACGGAGACATTTCCATTACCATAACAATATTCATTTCACATTTTACTTGGTAGGAATTATCAGAGATTGGACTCCATTGGAATACATCTAGCCATGGAGTCAACTCTAATACAATGAGACATTACAGGAGAATTTCTACAAAGTAGCCTTCAGCTTCACAAAATGACACAGAATTGGGATCTCTTTTTCCTCACTTGATAACAGGACCTTGGAAAAAGGGAGGAAAGGACCTAGACTAGATGATTCTTGTAATCCTTTCCAGTCTAAATCCTTCCATTGAACAACAAAACAACAAAAAATCTGGTTGCATATGGTTGTTACAAAAAGTATAATGTGAGCAATTTTTCTTACATTCCTTAAGTTACTTATTTCTTGATGGTCTCATAGTTTAAGACAAAATGGATTTTTAAAAAGTCAATTATGGGAGGGCATCTGGGTAGTTTAGTAGATTGAGTGCTAGGCCTAGAGATGGGAGGTCCTGGGTTCAAATCTGACCTGAGACACTTCCCAGCTGTGTGACCCTGGGCAAGTCACTTGATCCCCGTTGCCTACCCTTAGCACTCTTCTGCCTTGGAGCCAATACACAGTACTGACTCCAAGATGGAAGGTAAGGGTTTTAAAAAATAAAAAATACAAATAAAATACAAATTAAAAAAATTTTTAAGTCAATTATGGTGTAGAACTTGCAATATGCTGTCAGTTGTGGAGAAGTCATGGAACACTTTTCATGATACTAAAGACACTTAAGACATCATTTAATATTACATGCCTTTTTTGAGAGTACTTGGTAGTTTTTTGAGGATCAAATGAGGTAATATATGTAAAGTGCTTTGCATACCTTCGTTGGTTCAGTACATGAATGCAAGTCATTATTTTTAGTCAAAATGTCAAAGCATACTATGAGCCTCATTACAACTTTGCCCTTCTAATGCATGAGGTAAACTATTTGATGGTAAGTCTTTTGTAATAATTTGACAAATACATATTTTCATGAATTTTCTTATTTAGGGACCAATAGAAATTATATCACAATGATTATGCAACAATGACCAGGTTGTATTTATAACAGAAAATCAGAGTTTGTCTAATACTAGGAAAACTATAAACTCAATTTGCTTTATTAATAGTAATATTAACAAAACCATATATCAGTTGACATAGAACAAGCTTTTACTAAAATTCAGCACTCATATCTTCTAGAATTTAAAAAAAATGGGGATAAATGGATCTTCCCATAAAAAATAGTTATACTTAAATTTAAAAGCTATAATTATATGTAAAATAGATAAACAAGAACTCTTTACCATAAAATTAGGGATTAAAAAAGAGATGTTTATTGTCATCACTTATATTAGACATAGCAGTGGCAAAAAAACTGAAAAAATATTTATAAATTAGAAAGAAAATTACTCTTTTTCAGGTGATGTAATGGCATGCTTAAAGAATTATTAAGTCACTTAAAATTAATTTAAACACATCAGTATTTTGCATGATATAAATTTACATAGTTCATGGCTATTTCTACAAACTACAAAGAAAAAAGAAAACTTTGAGAAGGGGAGAAAATAAAAATATACTTAAAATTACAAAATTTATTAAATGTATAGGAGCCTATCATCCCAAGATAGACACCAATACAAATTAAAAATATATAAAGAAATAAAAATATATCCAATTAACTGGGAAAAATAGTTGCTCATAGGTAAGATGAGACAATAAAATATTAATTAAAATATTATCAACATTAATTTAATTATGCAATGACATACCAAACTACCAAAGGGAAATAGTACAGAAATAGAAATAAATAAAATATAATAAATTTGAAAGCAAAAAAGGTAAAGAATCTAAATGTAAATAATTTTTAATGAAGAAGGTTTTGCCAAGTGGCAGATTTCAAACTATACTACAAAGTAGTTCTCAGAAAAATTTGGTAATGGTTAAAAAAAATAGATCACTTGGTGGAATAGTTTATGTATACAAAATAGAGAAAAATATATATATATTCAAAAAACACAACTCAACTACTAGGTACAATAAGAATTCATTATTTGACAAAGACTAAAGGATAAATTAAATAGTAGTGTGGAAGATATTAGATTTTGACTAATATTTCATAATTTATACTAAGATCAAAATGCATATGCAGAATATACATGTCATATTACAAAAATTTAGAGAAATATGTATAAAATACATATCATATCTATCGATAGGAGAATGTTATTCTTTAAAATGGATAGAGATGATCTTAGGAAAAATGTAGCTACATTAAATTACAAGCTTTTTCACAAGGAAATAAAATAAAGCTTGTATTAAAAGGGAAATAATTGGGAAATCTTTTTGATCAGGTTCTCTGACAAAGTCCTCATTTCTAAATTACATAACGAACTGATTTAAATTTTTAAGAACCCTCTAAATTCATCAATTGATAAATGCTCTGAGGAAATGAATAGGAAGTTCTTAAGGGAAGAAATTCAAACTATGTACTATTAAATGAAAAGTTCATTGAAATCATTACTAGTTAGAGAAAATAAAAAATAATAAATTCTGAGATTCCATTTCACATCCATCAAATTGAAGAAAGATGACAACAATTATAAATGTTGGAGACAATATGATGAAATAATCACATTGGTATATTGTTGAAGTTCTAAATAGGTAGAATCACTGGAAAATAATGTGGAATTATAAATAGCAAGTTTCTAAATAGGGTTTTTGCTTTGACTAAGCTACAATAGATAGATCTTTACCCAAAAGTGATCAAAGGGATAGGAAAACATCTGTATGTAAATGTCAGTACATACATGCTCATTCATAACATAGATAAATTCACTCACACTTTTATATTTCTAGTAATTCTTTATGTAAAACTAGAAATTAAAGGGATGAGCATCAATTTAGGAATAGTTGAGTAAGTTGTGATATGTGAATGTAATGTATTACTACTGTGCTATAAGGAATGAGGAAGTAAATGATATTAAAGAGATATGGAAAGATTTTTATGAACTGAAAGTGAAATAAGTAGAATAAGAATAAAAATATTACAACAATGGATACTTGAAGATTTTCATGAGTTGATAAAGAATAAAATGAGCAGAACCAAGTAAAAGTTTTATATAATAAAAATGAAACTATAAAGACAAACCACTGTAAAAGCTATAAGGGCTGGTTTAATATAATGACCATCCATGATTCCAAAAGACTGATGATGAAACATTCTAACTATTTCCTCACAGAGTTAACAAATTTAAAGTATGGAAATAGATAGATACATCAGTTATATATGTGTGCATGCATATATTATGTTTACATATAATTAAAATTATACATATAAAATGATATTCTTTGTATTCATACATTTTACACATCATATCATATTACATATGTTACTTATGCATATGTTTATTTTGTGTGTATATACAAACGTATGTACATAGTCAATGGCATAATTAATTTTATTGTAGAAAGGATTTGTTTCTCTATCTTTTTTTTCTCTGAATGAATTGAAGGTAGGAGTGAGAGGAAGTAGATTTCAGTTAATAATGTTTTCAAATAGATTGGTTTCATGTTATAAAAAATAATGTTGCATGCTTTTAAAGATGATGTTATTATGTTGTTAAATTTCTTTAACTGTTTCATTTTGTTATGAAAGATCTCTCATAAGGTGGGGGTAATGCCAAAATAAAACAAATCAAAGAGAAAAAACATTTTATAGTATAGCTTAGCAAGGAAAATGTTGAACTTGGAGTCAGGATACATGTTTTAGAGCCTTGGTTTCTCAATTTCCTTTGTGATCTTGGGTAACCACTTGCACTCTCTGAGACCATCATTTATAAAATTATCTAAAAGTAAGGAGAGTTGACTAAAATGATTTGAAAGGTCTCCTCTGTTTGTTTATTTTTTTAGGTCTCCTCTATTTCTAAAACTTTGTGATTCTAAGATCTATCAAAGAACCAGGATAGTTTCAAAACTATATCCCTCCTGATCACTAATTCAGAGTATAAATGAAATCAATCAACAAGATATTAATTAATGTGCAACAAAAAATAAAATATTTTAAAAATAATTTTACAAATTTAGCCTTGGATAATTATTGGATAAAAGTACTCAGTCTTGCATCGTTAAGTGATTGGCATATAATAGGCACCATATGAAGAACTGGGGTTACAAAGAGAGACAAAAGTAATCCCTCCAATAAACTCACATTCTATTAGAGAAAATAGCACATGTCACTAGATACCTAAAAAGATTTAGAAAGAATAGATGTGAAACCTAATCTCAGATGACAAAACATCATCAGGTGGGGTTGAAAGTAAGGAGAGATAGGAAGAAGGACCCCTTTAGAAGTTGAGATGTGCCCTCTGCCTTGAAAGAAGTCTGGGAAGATGAGGGAAAGAGATGAGGAAGGTAAAACTTCCTGTTAAGGAAAATAGCTAGTGCAAAGGCACGTTATCATTTTGGAGGAAGAAGTTGGTTAGTGTTGCTGGCCAGAAAATCACACAGAGGAAAATAGAGAAAAAGGCCAAAAAAAGTAGGAGAGGCTAGGTCATTAATATTTCTCTTCTCTCTTATGTTCTCTATTGCCCCCATTTTAAATTCAATGAGTACTCCAAGAAGAGTTTGATCTGCCATATGCTATTTTGACATTTCAAGTGCTAAATAGCATCAGCATCAAAACCCCCAAAGCCACTGTCATTTTCCTGTAAGTTGAAGTAAAAAAATTATCAGAGCCTTGGTGGAACACAATGAAATATAGTCATTTTTGTTGCATTCATTTATTATTAAATCTTAAACAGAAAGTAATTGTAATGATGAATTGAAGTAACTATGGTTTAATGAAGGAAGTATAATTGCTTCTGTTTGAAATCTTGGGAGCCTGTGATATTTGTCTGCTCATAAGAGCAGGATGTGGAGCAGTTATGACTGTTTCATTTATGTAGCTCCTAGCAAGGCTATTAAATTAGTCTTCAAAGCAACCCAGTAAGAACTGTGTCAGCACCTGCAGAAGAATATCTAAAAATATTTTAGGGAGTAAAAGACTTTACATCTTTTGGGTTTCAGTGAAGAAATTATACATTCAAATTTCTGGATATGCTTTAAAAAAATTCAATGATATTCAGATCAACATCATATGAATCAATAATTGCCATTCTTCTAAATCTCCATTCATTTTGGATAATGAGGCTGTTGGTTACATTATGCCAAGATAACTAATCAGGGCCATGAGAAAATTGGTTAGCTCTTTGAAAACTATCAGGATCTAGGGCAGTTGTGTGGCTTAATAGAGAGCCAGGCCTAGAGATAGGAGGTCCTAGGTTCAAATACGGACTCAAACACTTCCTAACTTTGTGACCCTGGGCAAGTCACTTAACCCAAGTCGCCCAGCTCTTATCACTTTTATTTCTTGGAACCAATACTCAGTAACAATTCTAAGACAAAAGGGAAAACATTTCCAAAAAAAAAGAAAAGGAAAATATCAGGCCTATATTTTCCCTTGAATTTCATAACTAGTTTGGCAAAGCTATTGATTTAATATTCCAATTCATTGTTTAAATAGAATATTTCTAAATAAATATTATTTAATTATGTCTCCCATATTTATAATTAATATTATATTGTTATTACTTGAGCATACGTAATAGCTAAAATTAATTAAAAATAATAAATTGGCAGTTTTATATTTCATTTTTCTTAAAACAGATATACCTACAACTAATATTATATTGTATAATGTGAACTTAAAACCCACAGCCCCCTTTTATAATTAAAAAAGTATTAGCCTTTATGATTAGTTTTACAAACAATCATTAGTTTTTGAGTTAAAAGTGAAATAATAAAGTTTGATAAGAAAAATACAGCTTATAGTGGTATTAAATCTTGCTGGTAGGCATTTTGACCTTAAGCCTATAACCTAAAGTTTCTACCAATCCTAGCACATCTGGCTGCAAGTAAACATAACATATACAGTCAGGAGGTCAGAGGGCTACCTTTGGGTGTCTGATCATACACAGAGTCAGATGGTGGAGGGCTGCCTTTGCGGTGCCTGGCTAAGTGCAATGATTATGTCAGTCATCCTTAGCTGCCATCTTGAGAAGTAGCTGACTCCTGACATTAATAGAAATTATCAACAAAAACAATCAGACCCTGACTTCTTATTGCAGAGGCCCTGGAAAGGTCAGCCATGATAAGAGACATTATTTACCACCCATAACACTTGTGTCATTAATTAAGACCTGTCCATGTGATAGATTTATGCTCATCCTACTTTAATTTTGACTGTATTTTCCATCTCTAATCTGGCACTATATCATCAGATTTCTGTGCATAAAAAATGGCTATCTGCTAAGGCTCAGGGTCTTTGGTCTTGGTCTTGACCAGAATCTGGCTTTATTGTGAGACCGGCCCTCTCACAATAAACCTATTTTTTTATTGGCTTGGAGACCTTGTTTCTCTTATTGGTATTTCTGCTAATACATTTTCATCACAATAAGAAATCATTGGGAATGACAAAAAGTGAAAGGAACAGAACCAAGAGAATTATACACAATACAATAATGAACAACAATCAACTGTGAATGAATTAACTATTATCAATAATGAAAAGAACCTTGACAACCCTAAGGGACTTATGAAAAAGGCTATACACTGCCATAGGAGTCAATATGCTTATTGAAGTATATAACTTTACACTTTTTTCTTCAGTAATTTTTCTTACTGTAAGTCATATGTGTCTTCTTTCACAACGTGATTAACATAGAAATATGTATTATATGAGAGCACATACAATCTTTATCATATTACCTGCAATCTTGGGGAGAGAGGAGAAGTGAGAAGAAGAGAGAAAATGAAGATCAAAAAATGTCAGAAGAAAATGATTAACAATTTTATCAACATATAAAATTTAAACAAATTTTAAAAACTCAACTCATTTACAATGTAACAATAGTGAGATAATGCAGTAAGTTTATTTTTCTCCCTGTCCTCCCTTCCCAGAAACAAAGTTTTGAAAAGTTAGAAAGACCTTAGAAGTTATCTAATTCAACTAAAGGAGGGATATCCTCAACAATATTACCATAAAGTGATTGATCTCAGCTAGAAATTCTCCATTAATATAAAACTTTCTACTTTATGCAGTAGCCCATTTCACTTTGAGGCTGCCTGACTAATAAGGTATCTCCCCCTCTGCCACCATCCCACCCCACAATCTATTTTTTCCCTTCTGATTTAGATCTATGATTTTGTTTTGTTTTCTATGTTGATTACTCCTTGAATCTGAACTCACTCCATTGACATATGCTGAAAATTCCTTTGTAACTAATAGTCTTAGAAAATTGCCTGAGGCACCCAGAGAATAATTATTTGTTCATAGTCATTGATTCAGTATATATTAGAGGCAGGACTTTATCTCTGGATCTTTTATGCATAGTTCCTATTTGTCCTATGGAGTCAAGGGAAAGAAATGTAATGAGTCTTTGATAGAAAAATCCTTCAAGTACTTGCAAACAATGTTTCTATTCTCCTTGTTTTTCTTTTCTCCAGTTTAAATTCTCCTGGCTATAACCATCTATCCTCTTAACCAATACTTCTAATTTCCTTATAATCCTGGACACATCAAAACTAGATATGCTCCTAATTTTCAATGTCCTTAAATTGTAGTCTCCAAAACTGTAAATGATGTCCTACATTGTAAAGGTACCGTGGTGTATTAGAAGAGTTATTGTATATAGAACCAGGGGATAAAGTTTCAAATCTTAATTGTGTCACATAACCCAAATAACGTAGGGGAAGTGTTATCCATCACCTTAGTGCACCTCAATTTCCTCTTCAGAAAATTGTTACTCTAAGTAACTATGAGGTCTATTTCCTATATAAATCACTGTGCCGAGGTATGATTTGACTTGGTCCACTGTCTGATTGTCTTATTAATGCAGTCCAAGATATAATAACTATTTTGACTGCAATATTGTTTTGATCAAGCTTCTTGACTGCTAGAGCTAATGTTATTTTCTCAAATCAGTTTTTTATTTGGACAGTTTTCCCTCTTCCTGTATTTATTTGGTTGATGCTTCAAACTTAAATGTAGGACATGGCTTTTTCCTCTATTCCAGTCTATTTTATTAGTTCAGTCCATTGTTCTAGGCTGTTGAGATTATTTCCTTGAATCCCAATTCTGTCACATTTGCTATTCCTCCCAGCTTTGTGTCATCAGCAGCTTTGATAAGTAGGTCATCTATGACTTCTTCCAAGTCACTGATAGAAACATTAACTAGAACAGGAAAAATAGAAATGGGGGGGGGGGAACACTGTAGAATAGTGGAAGAATACTGTTTCTTGGATTCTAGGGCAGACTGCTATACTTACTACATGTGTGACCTTTGGCAAGTTATTTAACCTTGATAAGCTTCTAGCTCCTCATCTTTATGATGGGGGATAATTAGACTTTACTGCTTGACAGAGAGTTGCAGGTAAAGAGTTTTTTTTAAAGCATAAAGTGCCATATTAATGTGCTTTTAAAGCATATGCATGGATTTTCAAATTAATCTTGTTAATTAAAATGGATGTTTTTCTTATAAAGAAGTTCTGTGGATCAGCCCAAATTGTTTCCTGGGTCAGGTAAGTGTCATACTTTATGACAATAAAAAATTCCCAATAATATATAAATCTATGTGATGATGCCTTAAATGGAAATAATATTTCAGCTCAGGTTCCTGAATATATCAAGTTGCCTTTGATGTGCTTCAATAACCACTCTTCAGTTGAAAGGTCTGTGAACTCACAGCCATAATTTTCTCATAAATTTAATAATCTCAGCTCAACTCTGCTTGTTACTTGAAGCAAGTCATCTAATCTTCTGAGGCTTTGGTTTCCTCATTTGCAAAAAAGGAATGAGATTCATCCTGTCTGATGACTAGTGAGGAATAACTAAAAAGGTTAAATATATCAAGTGCAAAGTACAAATGACAGATAATATATATGTGCATATATATATATATACACACCTTGCTGTAAGCAAATCTGACATATGAAACTTAAAAATAATTAACAATAACAAAAGCCACTAACATTTATCTAGGACTTTTAGGCTTCCAAAACATTTTATATAAATTATCTCATTTGAATTGCTAAATTTCAAGACAATTTTTATTACAGAAATATTTTCTGCCTTGTTGATATAATTCATTATAGTTTCTCTTTAAACAACCAACTGAAAGTATAATTTGATTAACAATTCTTTTATTTGTTAAATTTGTTAAATTTAATTTGACTTTCTAGGATGGACATCTGTTGTATTAATTGAAGTATGTCTTCATATGTGTTTCAAGACTCTGATCTAGAAACTGCCTAATCCAGCTCAGCAACTCATACATACCATTACAACTCACCTGTAACTTCCTCAAGGTCACACAGCTAGTATGTGAACTCAAAGTCTTCAAATTTAATCAGTATACACTATTATCTAAGAATAGAAAATTAAAATTAAGGAAATCAAGAAATGAAGTAGTAGAACTGGTGGATAAAAGTAGACCACTTAAAGATAGCATAAAAATATTCTCTCATATGCAATATCATCCGTGGAGTTGAACGTGTTCAATCTTTCAGGAGGCAAAGTAAGGATGGCTAAGGTCAGAAAGAAGCAGAGCTGAAATTTCATCCCCAAATACTTACAGACTATGTAGAAAATGCACCGAATCAAGTCGTTATCAGAAAGTTAAATAAAAAGAAATCAAAGTGAGTCATTTTTAGTCTAGAATGGCATAGAAGTACTCGAACAGAAGTTTGGCTCAGAATTGATCTGTGAAACAATCTAATGCACTCTAAGAAAACATTTCAAATACAGCAAAGAGAGGCCAGTTAGGATGTAGGACTAAATGCCAGCAGAAATCAAGATCACACATCCGAGATGGATTTAAGAAGGGATTTGCTCATACATGTGTTGTTTCTTGGCAAAAGAACAGTCATAGATCATAGACTGTGAATCCAATCAGGAGCAAACTGAAAAGCAAATAATAACTCTATTGCTCAAACCCTAGAAATGCAATAGAGTCTCAGGTCCAACTTCCAGTCTAGACTGCATCCTACATAGGAAGACAAGGGGAGGAATCCCAGACCAAAGGGAATCCTGTAGTTCTGTCACTCTTAATGAGCAAAGTTTTCTAGCTGTATGGTAGTAACTGAGTCCATTAGCAATGCATTATAATTTCAAACAGAGGCATGTCCATAAGTTTTTGGCTTATACCCATAAACAGGTCAGGAATTTGTAGGGCTCAGAGGAAACAAACAAACAAAAAATAGACTTTGTCCTAAATCAAACCACTTTGGATGCACTGAAAGATTTCAGGTCCTTATCTTGTGTTGTCCCTGTGATCCTGAGTATTGAGTTATCCTAAAAGAAATACAGCTTTCAATACCCCCAAGAAAGCAGTAGCTAGTCCAGCCCAAATATTTCCTCTTTAAGTGGTTAGAGACTGACCATAACATTAAGTCCAGAAGTAGGAAATAGATTGGAAAAATGAATAAACCAAACAAAAAATAATCCCATCACACACACACACACACACACACACACACACACTTGCAAACTATTATCTTCGAGAGATGCTCAAGACATTAGCCCAGAAGAAAAAACTCAGAAATACATACAAGGAAAGCTTCAAAAGAAAACATAGTTTAAAAACAAATTCAATTAAATTTCTAGTAGAAAGGAAGGAAGGGTTTTTTTTAGTTGTTTAGAAATTAAGTAAATGAAATAAGAGCAGCAAAAGGAAGTGTAAATGAGATTCACCAAAGTCAGATTTAGAAATGTAATTCAGAGATGAGTACAAGAGATAAAAACATCTTGCATTAAGTAACAAATTCCTTGAAAATGAGGATGGCAACCAATGTGTTCCAAGATCATGCAAATGGAAAATTGTGCCCAATAGCGAATACTATTAATTAACAAGTGTTTCTTTTACATACATGCATAGGTACTTTATGAATTTTGGGGGGCTTATAAGAGCTACCATCATCACTACTTATACTTTGGGGCCAATCTTCATAACTAAATTGCATTAATGGAAAAAAAGAGAAGCACTGTTCTGATGCAGACATGACTTGTTACAATGAGAACTCCAGACAAATATGGAAGCTTATGTTTGGTGCAAAACAATGACATGACTCACACTAATGAGGGAGAGTGTGGGGATAAGTATGATTGAGCAAACTGCTACAAGACTTTATTATATATCTTGGGAAAATAATACAGCTTTACCACATATTTAATTTTTTAATTTTAAAAAAAGAAAATTAAAATGACCAAATAGAAGATAATGATCCCATATGAAAACAAGACGTTCAAATATTCCTGACAAAAAGATCAGAAACAAAGCTAATTAGAAACTTTGTCATTTTTAGGGCAGTGAATAGAATACATAGACCAAGAACAGAAAATAAGTTAAGTATGATGGTATTATATCAGAAAAAATAAAGGTAAAAGGAAAAGAAATACACTTGGAAAAGAGAAAATGAAAATTGGGAGTAAATGATATGACATGAGCAAGTGTGTAAAAATCAATATGGGGGATGGGAACAGGTAGGAATGGGCAATGCTTGAACTTTATTGTCATTGGAATTGGCACAAAGCAGCAATAACATCCACACTCAGCTATAGAAACCTATCTCATCCTACAAGGAAGTAAGAAAAGAGAGGATACTACAGAAAAAAGTGAAATTGAACTGGGAGATGTGGTAGGCAGAGGTAAAAATCTGTGTGAACAAGGAAAGGTTTAAGAAAGGAAGAGAAAGATAAAACAGGGTAAGTATAAAATGGAAGGAAACAAAGAGTTCCTAGTAACTATTACTGATTGTAAAAGGGATGAACTAACCTATAGAAAGAAGAGGCTAGCAAAGTGGATTAAAAGTCAGAATACCACAATACATTGCCTGCAACAAAAGCATTTAAATTTAAAATGAGGAGAAACAAAAAAAGACACAAAGAACTGAAGCAGAATCTAGTTTGCTTCAGCTAAAATAAAAAATAAAAAACCCAACAACAATAGGGTTAGCAATTATAATCTTGGGCAAAGCAAAAACAAAAAAAAATTATCCAATTAAAAAAGATAAGGAAATAAGTTATATAAAATGAAATAATGTCAATATTAACATGCATGTACCAAATGCAAAGCATGTACCAAATCCAAATTCCTAAAGGAGAAATTATGAGATATAAGAAGAAATAGACAATAAATGCACATTAGTAAAAAATTTGATCTTTCTTCTCAGAATTAGATTATTCAAAACAAAAAAAAATAACAATAATAGACAAGATTGTTTATATTTCTATAAGGAAAGATGATATTTGCAATTCTTAAAACTTTATCATTATCATAGTGTTTATAAGAAGAATATATAGACAGAGCATGTAGTAGTAAGCTGTTTAGGATGATATGGAAAAAAATCTATGTAAAGAAGAGGATTGCATTAAAAGAAAAAGGGAGCTAGAAGTAAAATCAGGTAAACTGTATCACATAAAGAGAATCAGGTTGGGGAAAGCCATGACAATAGAGGGGAGAATGAAGTTGGTGATGGGTAATACTTGAAGCTTACTTTCATTGCAATTGGCTAAGAGAGGGAAGAAAAGCCAGATTCATTGGGATATATAAGCCTATCTTAACCTTTGGAGAAGTAGAAGAGGAATAAGAAAATGAGTTGTAAGGAGGGGAAAAATATAAGAGAAAAGGAAATTAGGGGGATTGAAAGATCCTGTAGAGAATTAGGGGGATTAAATAAAATGGGTAGTGTTTTGGAAGGGGATTAATATAAGGGAGGGAGCTGGGGGGGATTATTAAAAGCAAGACACTTGTGTGGAGGGACAGAGTAAAAGGAGAAAGAGTAGGATTAAAAGAGAAAAACAAGTTGGAAGGGAATACACAGATGATAATCATTACTGTGAATGTAAATAGGATGAACTCACCCAGAAGATAGAAACATATAGTAGAATGTATTAAAAACCAGAATCTTACCATATGTTGTTTACAAGTAACACATTTGAGGTAGGTAAACACACACATAATGAGGTGAGGGGCTAGAGTAGTATCTATTTTGGGGTTCAACTGAGATAAAAAAGGATTGTAACAATTTTGATCTCAGACAAAGCTAAAATAAAAATAAATCTGCTCAAAAGAGATAAGAAAGGTAATTATATCTTTATAAAAGGTAGACTTGCACCAAGTGGTATAGCATCCATATTTTAAAAGGAGAAACTAAAGGAGCTAAGGGAAGATATAGACAGCAAATCTATGCTAATGGGAGACCTCAACCTTCCCCTATCAGAATCCGATAAATCTAACAAAAAATTAAGAAAGAAGGAAATGAAAAAATTTTAGAAAATTCAGATTTTATTTGTTTGTTTGTTTGTTTAAACCCTTATCTTTCATCTTAGAATTGATATAGGTTCTAAGGTAAGGGTTAAACAATGGAGTCTAAGTGACTTGCCCAGGGTCATACAGCTAAGAAGTGTCTGAGGCCAGAACTGAACCTAGGACCTCTCATCTTTGGGCCTGGCTCTCAATCTATGGGGCTAAACAGCTACCCTCAAAAAGTTAGATTTAATAAATATCTGGAGAGAATGGAAATAGGGATAAAAAGGAATATATCTTCTTTTTAGCAGCAGATGGTACATATTCAAAAGTTGATCATATACTATGACCATGTTGGTGAAAACATTGCACATGTATAAAGACCTGCTCCATTCTCCCTCTTCCCAAAACAAGAGGACAATTTTGCATGCCCTACTTTTCTATTCAGCCACCCAAAGCAAGTACTTTCTGCCTCAACTGTCTCCTGTAATCCAGCAGCTCATAGACAGCTTGAATTTGCCTTATGGGCACTTGAACTCAAAAAGGTTCAATGGTGCTGTACTAGGACATAAAAATCACACAACCAAATGCAGAAAAACAGAAATAATGAATGGAACTTTTTCAGATCATTATGCAATAAAAATTGTAATTAATTTAAGTTCATGGAAATGCAAATTAAAATAATTGGAAATTAAATAATCTAATTCTTCAAAATGGGTGGGTTGAAGAACAAATTATAGAAACAATCACTGAATTCATTGAACAGAATTATAATAGTATATCAAAATTTATGGGATATAGCCAAAGCAGTTCCTAGAGGAAATTTTATAACCTTGAGTACTTTTATCAATAAATAGAAAAAAAGCAGATTAATGAATTGGGCATGCAACTAAAAAAAGAACTAGAAAAAGAACAAATTAAAAATTCCCAATTAAAAACTAAATTGGAAATCCTACAAATCAAAAGAAAAATTAATAAAATTGAAAGTAAAAGAACTATTGAGCTAATAAATAAGACTTGGAGTTGGTTCTATGAAAAAAAATGAAATAGAATATTAATTAATTTGGTTTTAAAAAAGGAAATAAGAGATTCAAACTACCACTATCAAAATTGAAAAGGGTGATTTCATCTCCAATGAAGAAGAAATTAAAGCAATCATTTGAAGTAATTTTGTTCAATTATATAATAATAAATCTGATAATCTAGTTGAAATGAATGAATATATACAAAATTATAAATTGCCTAGGTTAACAAAAGAGGAAATTGAATACTTAAATAATCCCATCTCAGAAAAAGAAATTAAATAAGCCATTCATGAACTCCCTAAGAAAAAACCCTCAGAGCCAGATGGATTCACAAGTGAATTCTATCAAACACTTATAGAAATATTAATCCCAAAATACTATACAAACTATTTGTCAAAATAAACAAAGAGTTCTACTAAGTACTTTTTATGACATAAATATGTTGCTGATAACTAAGCCAGCAAGACCAAAAACAAAAAGAAAATTACAGAACAATTCTCTCAGTGTACATTGACACAAAAATTTTTAAATAAAATACTAGCAAAGAGACTGAAGCAATATATCACAAGGATTATTCACCATCACCAAGTGGGATTTATATCAGAATGCAAGGTTGGTTTAATATTAGGAAAATAATAAACTAAGATAAAGCACAGGATTATCTTGATAGAATCAGAAAAGGCCTGTGACAAGATAAAACACTCATTTCTACTGAAAACACTAGAAAGCATAGGAATAAAAGGGAATTTCCTTAAAATAATAAATAGTATTTATTTAAAATCATCAGCAAGAATCACCTGCAATACAAATAAATATAAGCCTTCCCAGTAAGGTCTGGAGTAGTATGACCATTATCACCACCATGATTTAAAATTGTACTAGAAATGCTAGCTTTAGCAATTAGAGAAGAAAAAGAAATTAAAGGATTTAAAGTAACCAACGAGGAAACTAAAACATCACTCATTGCAGATGACATAGTGGTATACTTAGAGAATCCTAGAAAATCAACTAAAAACTTAGCTGAAATAATTATTAACTTTAATAGTAAAGATTCAGTTTAAACCTATATAAGTCATCATTATTTCTATATATTTTGGTCAAAGTCCAGCAGCAAGTTAGAAAGGAAATCCTTTTACAATCACTTTAGACAATACAAAATACTTAGGAATCTATTTGTCAAAAAAAAAAGACAGGAATTATATGTACATAATTAGAAAGCACTTTTTACACAAATAAAATTATATCTAAACAATTGGGAAAACATTAAGTGCTCCAGGTAGGCTGAGCTAATATAATAAAAATAACAGCCCTAAATAAAGTAATTTAGTTATTTAGTAATATATTAAACTACATAATAAAACATATAATTAAAAAGAAGGCATGGAAGTCATTTTCTTATATTTTGATAATCTTAAAAGATAAATGGAAAATAAAGGGAAGATTAGTAAGAGTACATTGGTTTTGGGTGAGGGGGAAAGAGAGAAAAAATATTAAAATTATATCCCATAATTAAGGTACAGAAGTAGAAGTATATACAAAAGATTAAAGTTTGGTGCAGCAGTTGATGCTTTAAATCTTACTCATCTGAACTGATCAAAAGGAAAATACAGATACACACACACACATACATACATATTCTTAGTATTGCCAGCAGAGGCAGATTTTTGGCACATTGAATGGGCGATTGATAGACACATACTAAAAGGTAGTAGGAAAAGGCATTTTACTCAGCTAGGAAACAGGATCAAAAGGAGAGAAGGGAAAGGAAGAAAAGAAAAGGAAAGGCATTTTAAAGGCAATATTTGTTTTAAGTAAAACAAAATCTAAGGATGTATATGAATATTTACAATAGTTCTATTTCAATGACAAAGAATTTGAAAATAAAAAATTCCCAACCAATGCATTATATAGATGAGGAATTTGAGGTCCAAGGAGTTTAAATAACCCAAGATCACATGAATGGTAAATGTTAGACACTAGACTACAAGCCAAATCCTTTGAATCTAACTCCACCATCTTTTTCACTAAATTCATAGTGGTGAACTTATGGAACAGATACCGGGGCGGGGGGAGTCACTTAGAGCCCTCTCTCTGTTGGCATGCATGCTGTTGGCCCAGCACAGAGTTTACCAGAGTTTGTTACTAGAAAGTGAGAGGAACATGGAGCCAGGCTGCTCCCCTTTCCCTCTCCACCCATGCCTGAGGACATTTCTCACATCATCTGCCTCTCTAAAGATTGCCATCACTACACTAAACTATGACACTTAAAGGTATAGATTAATTCTGCAAAAGGTTTAGAATTTCTATTATCTTCAACTCTTTATTACTCCTCATCTTCCAAATGAAATCAATCACTAAATTACATTTAGCAACATTTCACATACATTTGTCCTTTCCCTCAAATCACAAAACCCTTATCCTTCCTTTGCTTTTCATTATTTCTCAATTAGAATAATTTGACTTCCTGTTATTATTCTCATTTTCTCATTTCTCTTCTCTTCATTTCACCCTCCAAAAAGATTACAATTTTATGTTCCTAGAAAACAGGTCTGATGATTTCTATCTAAAGTTAGCAGCTTTGTTGTTGTTAGAATGAAATACAAACTCTTTTATTTGTTATTTAATGTCTACCACAGTCTTGTATAGGGAGCCATGCCTCTATATGTTTTTTTGGGGTCCTGAGCGGCGTGGTGGAGTAGGATGGTTAAAGCAGGAGAAAGAAAATGAGAACAACTAGACTAGTGGTTAGCCCATGCTGTTCCGAATTCTGCGGGCTTGGGAGTTTATTATATACTGATTTCAAGCAAAGAACACAAAGGAATCACAGTTGTGAAGGGGTAATAAATCACACACAACCCATTGAAGTCTAAAGAGTAAAGGTGCAAAGACAAATGCTCAAATTCCAACCACCAACTTAGTAGGGGATAATTCTGGGAGAGGAAATACCCCATGGAGATGCTCACCAGTCAAATCCTAAAGGAGCCAGTTCTAATCTGAATAAGCAATCTTATCTAAGTAACATTTGTTAGGATTCAGGCTTCTCAATTATCAAGGAAAGGAATCATTAACTCAGTAGATGCTGGTCTGCCACTTCAAAGCTCTCCAATAAGAATTCTAAGAAAGGTGGGGATCAAAGACTGAGTCAAAAGAGGAGCCTCAGATTTTTATCTTAGATGGCCCATTCTGTCTGTCCTGACATGCAGTGCAAAAAAATCATACACACAGTTTTACTTGTCAATGATTTTGTAATGGGATTCAGATAAAATATCTGTTACAGACTCTGTTTCTCTAAATGACTCCTAATATACATCGAACGGCTTCCCACAGTCTTGCCCTTATGTTAACAGACATTTTACTTTTCTAGACATTTCATGTATATACAAATATATGTTTAACATTCTAGGTAAAATAACTTAGTTTCTGTTTCTACATGTAAAAGAATCCATTTCCCATCCCTATGCCTAAACACTAAGGACCCTCATCTCAATTTTCTCATGTTTGGAATGATTTCCTTTCCTATTTTTATCTATTGTAATCATTAGCTTGTCTTAAGAATCAAGTCATTCATAAATTCAATACTGATAACTTGTTCATTCATCTTCAATTTCTTTTTATTTATCTTGTAAAGATATTATATTTGCTCATCTAACTACAAGCTCTTTCCATGATATGTGTTGGATTCTGGGGAATGGGGGGTTGCTTTTTCTTGTTTGTTTTATTTTTTTGTTGTAAATCAAAGACTTTCCACATAGTAGTGAATTTTTAATAC
This sequence comes from Gracilinanus agilis, assembly GCF_016433145.1. Lineage (NCBI taxonomy): Eukaryota > Metazoa > Chordata > Mammalia > Didelphimorphia > Didelphidae > Gracilinanus > Gracilinanus agilis. The sequence continues at coordinate 113,214,822 of NC_058135.1, read as the reverse complement.
ATTTTTGTTGAAATGAATAAAACCAACAATTTATACTTAATGTAGGCTTATATTTTCCTAAACTGAAAATGATAAAGCAAAATAAAGGCAAAAATGATATTAATGTTAACACAAAATTTAAAGTAACTTTAATAATAATAATAATAATAATAATAATAATAAACCTATCTGTACTGCCCAAGAAGATGAATCAATTTCAAAGGGATATACTTCTGTGTAAGAATTTAAAGGTTGGTTTCCACCCTCTAAATATGTCTTATAAAGGATGGAAATCATCAAATGCCCTTACTAGAGTATAAAATTGAAAGAGGAACCTTTTTCTATGACCTCCATTCATTTCAATTTACTTATCTCCATCTAGAAAGGATTGGCCAGCCTTTACCAGGAAAGCATCTGTTCCTTTTACAGGATAGACATTAACTGAAATTTGTGAGAGTCATAAAATGCCTACTTTCCTTGACAAGGAAAAACTATACTAACTTTATATTAATATCTCATCCATTAGTTGTCTGCCAAAGGGCTATGAGGTTTTATCCTGATCATAATGTCTGCTAATTTAGCTTATGATTCTTAGGCATTTGGGGAAAGCTTACATAATGTGTTCAATTAAACTGAATAAGGAAAAGTTAGTGGATCCTAATTAACCAACCAACCAATCAATCAGTAGGCATCTGGTAAGTATCATATTGTGCCAAGTACTTGAAATAAAAAGATATAATTCAGAAAATCTCCAATCTCAAAGAACTCATATTCTTCTATAAGGGGAGATAGCATGTCCACATATAAGAAGACAAAAATAAATAAATGCAAAATAAATTTAAAAGTAATGAAGTGGTATCAGAACCTGGGATTAAGAGAAACTTCATGCATAAGGTTACATTAAAATTGATCTTTGAAACTATTATACCATACATATTTCCATGTTCCTTGTCCTCTGAGATGTCATATACTGCTAACACTGGAGGAAAATTAATGAAGGAATTAAGTTGACGAATGGTATATTTCAATATGCATTTGGACTCCACTCCATTGCATCTATGGCAGTGGATAACTTTTTTTTTTGTCATGAATCTCTTAAGGTTGTCCTGATCCTTGCCTTGTTGATAATAATTAAGTCATCCACAGTTGATCATCATACATTTTTGTTACAATTTACAATATCCTCCTGGTTTTTCTCATTTCATTTTGCATCACTTCATATAAGCCTTTCCAAGTGATTCCTCAGGGATGTTTTAATTTATATTTCTCTTACTAATAGTCATTTGGAGTATTTTTATATGACTAAGGATAGTTTTATTTTCTTCATCTGCAAATTGTCTGTTCATATATTTTGACCACTTGTCAATTGGAGAATATAAAGGACTATTTGAGTAAACTGCAGAATAAATGAAAAAGAGTACTATACCAAACTTAAAAGATAGACTGAACCCAGATTATGATAAGTTTCAATGCCAAATACAATAGTTTATATTTGTTTCTAAAGGTAATAGTGGGTATTGAAGTTGGTTGAAGAGTTGTGTGACATTAAGGGATCTGTATTTAAGTAATATCACATTGGCAGTTTTGTGTAATAATTCCTCTGACGAGTGAGTTGAGCCATGGCATGAGTTAAAGAGGTGATGGCAAACCTATGGCACATGTGTCAGCACTGACATGCATAGGCATTTTCAGTGACGTGGCTGCATACAGAGAAGTCTGGGGCCACACGCCGAGGATAAAACTTTTGCTGTAGTGTAGTGTAGACACTCTGTGCACTATATATGGCAATTCTACCTACATTAATTTACATATTTTGGTTAATTAAGAATAGTTACATATTACAATTATACATTTTGGTTATTTAAACTATAAATATCGTGAAATCATGTTTTTTTTTTTTTCTCGAAGTGACACACCACCCAAGTTATGCTCGGTTTTTTGTTTGACACACAAAGCTCAAAAGGTTGCCCATAGCCGAGTTAGAGAGCTAAAATAAAAGTCCTGAAAGTTGGTAATGGAAACTTTAAATGGGCTGATAGCTATGTGAGAAAAGAGTAAAGGATGGATTCAAGAGATGTCACTGAGAAATGGACAAAATTTGGCAAATGATGCAAATATGTAGAGTAAAAGAGAGTTATTGAAGTTATGAGTATGGCTTACTAGAAGGGTAGTAAAATGTGGATTTGGAGGAAGAAATACATAATTCCATTTTGGACGTATTCTTAAGGATATCTGAGAAATTCAGTTTAAGATGACCAATAGGCACTTGGTGTTTGTGGCACTTGAAAGTAGTAGACAAAAGGGAAGTGTTTTCTTAGAAGTCATCAGTTTAGTAATTATAATTCGGGCAGCTAGAGGAGGCAGTTGATTGAGTGCTGATCCTGGATTCAGAAAGACCTGAGTTCAAATACAACCTCAGACACTGAATAGCTATGTGACCTTGGGCAAATCACTAAACTTCTGCTTGCCTCAGTTTTCCCAATAACAAAATGGGTATAATCTTAATATCTGCATCCTAGGATTATTGCGGGGATCTAATGAAATAATATTTGTAAGGCACTTAACACAGTGCCTGGCACACAGTAGAACCTCATATTTTTATTTATTTATTGAAGTAATTTTAAAATAGATGAATTTGTTAATTGAACCATAAGAGTTCATAAAATTGCTGAGAATGTAAAGAAAGTTAAAAAAATATGGTCTAGGAAAGAGCCTTGGAACTATCCTTACATATTCATATGAGGGTAGATATATGTTTTTATTATTGTTTTGCTTCCTTATTAAATAGTCTGAAGAGGCCAGCTTTGGAATAGAAGTATAACTGGAGAATGGACAAACCTTTAGACTATTAACTCTAGTGAAACTGGACTTTTGTCATTTTCATAACCAGCATGGTATAATAGCTAGGGTATTGCAATTGAAGTTATGAAAATTTACATTCAAATCTTTCCTCATACATTAAACCATTTGACCTTGACTTAGTCACTTAATCCCACTTATACTTAATTTCTTTCAACTATAAAATGAGGCTTACCTATCTGTACTACCTAGCTCACAGTTTTGTGTTGAAGATCAAATTTAAAATGCTATGAAATTGTTTTATACACATAAATATATAAAGATATATATACATACGCATGCATGAACATACACATGTGTACATACTTTTTAGAACTATATGTTTGAGTGTATGCATACCAATGTATGAAGATGTGTGTGTGTGAATGTCATTGATTGTTATTGATTACTATTGCCCAAAACACAGGGACAGACACTTAATAAATGGCTAGTGAATCAAACTGAAGAGCATTGTCTTATGAGAGATCCAGGAGAATTTCTTTATATTGCAGATGAAGAAAATGAGGCTGAGAAAGATTAAAATAACTTTTCCAAAATTACACTTAAAGGTCATAAGTAACCAAACCAGGATTGGAACTGAGTTCTTTTGACTCCAAATCAAAGACTCTTTCACTTGCACCATACTCCCTATCTCCTCCTCCTCAAATCAACATACTCACCAATTGTCCTGCTACATAAAGACACATAGACATTGACCTACACAGATCCACATAGTACTCCCTCCCTAAATACTCCATCTCCATGTTTTTCTTTAAACCTTTGGTGGGGAAAGAAAATGGATCCATAAGGAGCCTGCTCTGTGCAGAATTGATCTCCATTTGTTCTATTTATAACCTGCTTATCCAGAATGGACCTTGGGTATCCTCCTCCCCTTAATACTTTCTTTCTAGGGCACTACTGCCAGATCTATACCTTTCCCTCTCATTATCCCTCTTACCTTCAAAATTGACTTTCTGTGTTCTAATTCCCTTAGGGATTGGATTTCCAATAGGGCTGATCTGATAAACAAATCAATGCTAACAGCTAACATTATAATGAGTGCTAATTGCTTAATGGTTTATCTTCCCAGATAAATATTTACATTTTAGAAGTCATCTAAACACAAGAAAATCATTTATTGATAGTGCTTTCTGGCACCTGTACAGGTCAAGGAGAGGAATAACTAAGGATGGGAGAACCTTCTTTTTGATGGTATATGGGGATTTTGCCATCTCTGAAATCATCCTTCAGCAGTTGCTATATACTGTACTCTTAGAGAGGTGGACGTATGTTTTCCCTCCCATGATTAGCATAATACCTGGAATATAATTTTAATAAATGCTTAGATGTCTGCCTGATTGCCATGGATTTGATTCCATGTTTGGAATCAGAAAGTTCTGTATTCTTACTTCTGAGGCAAATCTGCTTCATGATAGCCTGCATTTTTTTAAGACATTAAGTTGTGGAACAATTATCTGCATTGGTAGAAGAAGCCTCCTTAACAAGTATTCCCTGGAGTAGTAAAATTACATTATAAGGCCCAAACTATATTTAAATAATCAAATTTGAGCCATATAGAAAATTTGCAGGAACTTTTAATTGGCCCTATTTATAATTTAATGGATTTCTAAAATAAGTGCCTCCTTTACCAAACAATTTAGAGTTCATTAATATGTAAATATTTCTGTTGAACACCCCTCCACCCCAAAAAAATCCAACCACTATATATGGAATGTAATGGAAAGATAAAATGATAAAAATCTCCTTATGACTATTGCAAGATTTCTTCCAGTTCCCATATGAACATATTGATTTGTGGTTGTAAACATGGGTTTTTTTCAGGGCTACACTTTGTTTATTCTTTCAGCTATCTTCATTAACTAGTCTACTGATAAGTAGGAAGTATTTTTTTTAAATGATTGACTTTACTGACACCACTGTGCTTGCTTTTACTTTGTAATTGATTAGCATTTCCACATGGAATCTCCTTGAAATTCAAATGCTTATCCAGCTATCGAGAAAAGTTTGAAAAATTAATGCTAAGCTGATTATTTGAAAGAAAAAACCCCACAACTTTTAGAAAATTCCTAGTCCCATCATGGAGAAAGAAACTGGTAAAATGGAAAAGACACTGATATAGAAGAGAAATGTAAAGAAAATTTGGGGAAGTTATGCCTTTTTTGTGTGCCTCAGTTTCTTCATCTATAAAACAGAGATAATAATCTTTGTTCTGCTTGTGAATTCTGAAGAAAATGCTTTGGAAACTTACAATAGCTGTATTTACATGGATGCTGATGCTGATGATACAATGAGGAAGTTAGATTAGATGGTATCTAAGAACTTTCATATTTAGGATTACTCAATTTCCAAATTCCGCAATTTGATCTTATATTTAAAAAATGAATTAAGTACTTTCTACATTTACAATGCTAGGAATATATTTTTTAAATTATAAAATCTCTGTCATCAAAAAGCTTACATTGTGTTTGATGTATAAAATGAATGAAAAAATATAAAATGGACAGTAATTTGAAAATTTTAATAATTTCCAGGAACATATTTTTATAAGAAGCTGGTGATTTACATAAGCCTTGAACAATGGCAAATATTTTTAGAAGTGGAGGTTAGAGAATGACTTCCAGTTACTGGCTTGTGTAAAGGCACAGTGATGGGAAATGGAAAGAAATAATAAAGAATTGAGGGAATATTTACATATTATATATATATGTACATATGACATATGTGTATATATTATAAGGGTTAATTTAGGAGTTTTGACAAAATAAGAGAGCAACTTTTAATAATTTAAGTTTTAATGAAAATAGAGTAGATTTATAAATTAATATTATCCCTTTAAGCCAGAGAAAAGAAAACTTCTAGCAGCTTTTAACAATTAACAATTTAGTTTAATTAAAATAGAGATAGTAAAAGAATATAGTAAAATGAATATAGTAAAGGAGAGAAATATAGGAAAGAGGTAGAGAAAGAAAATTTCCTGTCTATAATAGTTATCCTACAACTACTTATAACTACCTATAATTACTACCTAAAACTGCCTATGCCTACCTATAACTGTCTATAACTGACTACAACTACCATTAGAAAAAGTCCAGCTGATCACCCTTCAGCTCAGCTAACTAGGCAGAATCTCTCTTTCTCTCTCTCTCTCTCTCTCTCTCTCTCCTCTCTCTCTCTCTCTCTCTCTCTCTCTCTCTCTCTATATATATA
>NC_058135.1:113196203-113205853 GCF_016433145.1 Gracilinanus agilis | reverse complement strand
AGAGGAAGGAAGGAAGGAAGGAAGGAAGGAAGGAAGGAAGGAAGGAAGGAAGGAAGGAAGGAAGGAAGGAAGGAAGGAAGGAAGGAAGGAAAGAATTTTAAAAGATCAGTATATTCCCAGCCCATGAAATGCAGACAGAGGACATTCACAGACAGACAAAGGGTAAGATGGGGTGGTTCTAATGCTTCCCATCCTAGAGAAATAAAGCTTCAAAAATAATATATATATAATTTTTAAAAAAAGGACTTAAATCATGCTTTTCTTGGCTTCAAGTTCTGATCTCTATCACAGCTTCACTTAGCTATATAGATTATAAATTCTTATGATTTGGAATAGCCGGAAAACAACATAAAAAGTAAAAAAAATAAAAATAACTTCTTGATTCACTGATAATTATTTGCCTTGGTTTATTTGCCAGTAGAGATGGCCCTTAAAAATTCTATTCAATCATATCATTTTAGAAATAGAAGAAATCTTAAGGATTAGTTACTCCATCTTCCCTGAGTCAATAGGTGAAGAAAGTGAGGCTGAGTGATGATAATTTTCTATAGCCACCCAGCTAGGCTAAAGGCAAAGTTTGGAATGTGTTTTTATTTTCAGACTCAAACATGTTCCCATATATTACATTGAAGTCCAGATTAATACAATTCAACAAATATTAATTGTGGTGGATTTACTATCATTCCTATAGTTAAATTTTTGCTCATTGTTTGAGTCTCTCTCTCTCTCTCTCTCTCTCTCTTTCTCTCTCTCTCTCTCTCTCTCTCTCTCTCTCTCTCTCTCTCCCTCTCTCTCTTTCCCTCCCCCCACTCCTTTCTTACCCATTCAGCCTTGCTTGATTTTCTTTTCTCTACTCATATAAGTATTTTGTCCTCTCCTTAGGTTGTTCTCTGCATTTCTTGAGAAATTGCAAGATTATATGTTGATATACATATACATATATATGCACATAATTTCATATATGTATATATGTACTATTTTTTTAAACCCTTACCTTCTGTCTTGGAGTCAATAGTGTATATTGACTCCAAGGTGGAAGAGTGGTAAAGGCTAGGCATTGGGGGTTAAATGACTTGCCCAGGGTCACACAGGAAGCATCTGAGGTCAGATTTAAACCTAGGACCTCCCGTCTCTAGGTCTGGCTCTCAAACCATTGAGTCACCCAGCTGCCCCCTTGTACTATTTTTTACTGCAACAATGTTTAAAAGATTTAGCAACCAGGAGGAATTATTATATATTTACTGATTCTCTGTTTGTGGCTTGTAGTCAACAAAAAGCAAATATTTTAAAGTGTCTACTATATGCCAGGGACTCTATGCCAAGTAATGAGAATTCGAAGAAATGAAATGTACAGTTCCTATTCTCAAGACCCCAGATTTGAAAGGCTAAACAATAGGTGTTGTGTGATTTCTAACCACAGGAAGGCATTTAAGAGAAATTGAGTCTCCAAGTCATAAAGAAATAGGTTTATTTAGAGAAGAGTAGTCTCCCAATAAAGCCAGATTTCCGGTCAAGAGCAAAAGACCCTGAGCACTTTGAAAGACCTACCTATATACCCCCCCAAATTAGACAACTTTTATACCAGTGCAAAAATAATCTAAGACAGTGGAAAAAATAGAGATGTGGACTGGTTGAAGTAATAAGGAAATACTTCTCATTGGTAGAAGAAGACCCTTGATAGAAAAGGGGAGTGGAGAAGCCTGGAGGAGTGACACAAACGGGCAAGGGGGAAGCAGTGCAGCCTGGACTAGTGACATAAAAGAAAAGAGTGGTTGGTGTTGGATGGTACAAGGCTTATAAGCCCAGTCCAGGTCTACTTCAAGACCATGATTATTGCTGAGGGTGCATGATATAGCAACTTTGAAATTGGGACTGACACTAAGACCTATGTAAAACTGTTATTTACTTAATTCAAAACTTTAATATTTATACTAGAATAATTACAAAAAAGCCTACTAAATTATGATTTATGCTAACTATCTTAGAATTACAATTATGATTATCTCGAGACACTGCTGCTAACATTAAAATTTAATCTTCATAAAAGGGGTAGGGGATTTTTCACCCGCACAGGCAAACTTTTATGTACAGAAATGTGATATATCCAGGTAAACTAAAAGAATTTCAGGGGGGACAGCACTACTCCTTTGGGGAGATGGGACAGAAATTTGTAAAGAATGTGGGATTTTAGATGAGACTTACTGCAATCTAGGGTATCCAAGAGTCAGAGAATAAAGGGAAACATTCCACATGAGAGAGAAAGTCAATGAAAATGCACTGACTTGGATAATGGGCTGTCTAAAATGAGGAACATGATAGAAACTTGAATTACTGAATCATAGAGTATGAAGAGACTAGTAAAATACAACAAGATGAGAAAGATGTATAGAAGCCAGGTTATGAATGGTTTAAAAAAAAGATTTTTATTGGATCCTGAAGGCAATAGGGAGCCACTCAGGTTTATTGAATAAGGGAGTGATATGGGCAGACTTGTACTTTAGGAATATCATTTTGACAACCAAGTCAAGGTTGGATTGGAAGGTGGAAAGATCCAAGGCAGGGAGAAAACTAGAAGGCTATTGAAGCAGTGCAGACCTGAGGAGATAAGGCCCTGAACTAGGGTGGTGGGGATGATAGGTGCAAAAAACTGTGTATTATGTAAGAGATAATGTAAGTGTATAATAAATAAGACTTGGTAACAAATTTAATACACCTTATTAAAAGAGTGAGGGGTTGCAGATGACACCTAGGTTGTGTGAAAGAGATTTCAACATGCTTGTCTCCCAAGAGAATCACTAGGGGATTGTGAAAGAGAATTTAAACTCCTTTTTTCTATTTTAAGTTAATCAATCAAGAAGTGTGGAGTGCCCAACCTCTTTCACTTAGTCACTAACAGTAAGAACCTTTTACTAGAAAAGGAAGTTCATACCCTAATAGACCACAAGCACTGGCCCCCATCTTCCCCTTCCCTTCCCTCAATTACGCATTAATTCTGCATTGGATTCCAAATTGGTGGCCCAAGGACTTCAGCTTTGGGCTTCGGTGACTTGCTTGGGTTGAAGACACTTTCACAGACTTCCACCTGGAGACTGGAACCTGGAGGCTGAGAGTCTCCTGCTCTTCTGGCTGGAGATTGGAATTTTGTCAAGGAAGTGAGTTAGATTCCTTCAGAGCAGACTTAGAGTGGTAGGCTAGAATATTCCTTATCTCTTTCCTATATTTACCTTTCTTAATATCACTATTTTGCTGTAATTAGCTACTAAACTACTAATAGTTTAATTTTTAATTATTATAAATGGTGACCACAACTTTTTAAAAATTCTTACATTTGTTAAACCCATTTTAATTATTACAGTTTTGAATTAGGATGACTGGGAATATGGTAGTGCTTTTAACAATATTAGGGAAATTAGAAAAAGAGAATACTTTATAGGGAGAGATAAAGTGTTTAATTTTGGACAAGTTCAGTTTAAGATATCTACAGGACATCTTGTTAGAGATATCCTATAATATCCTCTGAAAGAGATAATTGGGGATGCAAGACTGGAAGTAAGAGAGATTAAGATTGGAAAAGACAGATCTAAGAAAAATATGCATAGAGATAGTAATTAAATCTATGGGAACTGATAAGGTTTTTTCAAGACAAATAATATAGAAGAAAAAGAAAAAGAACCCACAACAGAGCATTGGGAAACACCCAAAAATGGAGACAGTTGTGATCAGACAAGTAGGAAAAGAACTAGGGGAGATAAATGCTACAAAACCAAGGAAGAATAAAATATCAAGATAAGGATTTATTATGGGATAAAAAGATGTAGAAAAGTCAAGAAGGATGAGAAGTGAGAAATAGCTATTAGATTTGCCAATTAACATAATTGTTAACTTCATAGAGAGCAAATTTAGTTGAATTATGAGGTCAGAAGTCAGACTACAGGGAGTTAAGAAGAGAAGAAAAGGAATCAGAGTCAGGAAATGTTGATAGTCTGCTGGAAGAGTTGATCTATGTAAGGGTAGAGATATGTAAGATAATAGGTAGCAGGGATAGACTGATCATGTAAATTTTTTTAAATATATGGAAAATAAGGACATTTTTGTAGGCATTAGGGAACTGGTTGTTAGATATAGGTTAATAATTAATTATAGGGGGGCAGCTGGGTAGCTAAGTGGATTCAGAGCCAGGCCTAGAGATGGGAGGTCCTAGGTTCAAATCTGGCCTCAGACACTTCCCAGCTGTGTGACCCTGGGCAAGTCACTTGACCCCCATTGCCTACCTTTACCACTCTTCTGCCTTGGAGCCAATACACAGTATTAGCTCCAAGAAGGAAGATAAGGGTTTAAAAAAATAATTAATGATAGGATGGTGATGATAGACCAGATAATTTGATTGAGTAGTTTGATGGAATGGGATGAATTGTATAAGAGGCAGGGTTTCTGTTGGCATGGAGAATGACAATTGACAAAGGTGAAATAGGTGAAGGAAAAGATAGTAGTAAAAAGCATTTGGCTGATATAAGATGAGGATAGGAGAAGAGAGAGTTCTTGGTGAATTTCCTCTTTTTTTTCAGCAAAATGTAGAGCAAAGTACCATACTGAGAGTGAGCAGGACAGAGGAAGCTTGAAAAGGGTCAAAAAAAAGGTCGATAAAATCCACTATGGTGAGTCAGTAAAAGCCAGATATCATTTCTTAATACTTTTCTTCTATTTTCCATGACACATTACTGACCAGAAACTAAGTTGGCAATGAATCTTTATTAATGATTGGTTTGTACCTTTGCCAAGAAATTCCAGCATGAAGTAAGGACTGAGAGAAGACAAATGGGGAGTTAAAGGTATAACTACTTTTTCTTTGGTTTCAATTATTCTTTTAAGTAGTATTTAAATGCAGTAATTATAACGAAGCCCTTCAATGCTTCATTGCATCATGAAGAATGTAAATGTAGATTCTCTCAGGCTATTCTAATGGAGTGCAAACTCTCTTGAGTTCTTAAAGTTGGAACATTTTCCAGTACTTATCTGGTGATCCACTGTGTTTTTATAATCTTAGCACAAGTCTAGCAAAGGTCAGAGGGCCTCAGTAGCAATTTGTCAAGAGAGTACAGAATCTAAGAAAGGGTGTCTAAGGCACAGGAAGAGGTGCTCTCTGCATTACCAGAGAGAATGCAGAATCCTTGAGTATGAAAGTATTTAAATCTCTTAAGCACTGAATTAATAAACTTCTGAACTTAGAAGAGAATAAATAGCAGTGGATAAATTATGGTAAGTAAAAATGAGTGACTTAGGTATGAAAAAGCAAAGAATATGGGTGAAGGCATATCTCTATGTCTGGGAGATAGAAGGATAAATAGAATATGTTTAAGAGGATTATGCATGTATGAGATAGGGAGGGAATGTGTGCTTAAATATTAATATGCAGCATATTGTAGTGAGAGATCTCTAATTACAAGCAGTCAAGAAAGGAGCCAAAAACTCTGTAGGTTCATTGAACTGAAAACAAAAATAACAACTTGAACCAACAAGCACATCTCTGCTGTATTTTTTAAGCCCTGCCTCTTGGCATGAATTATTCATTGCCATGTTTTTGACTGGACATTTTAAAAAACTTTTATACCATATTATTTTCAAAAGGAAAAGACAAAATAAGGAATAGGTCATTAAATGCTCAAGCAGGAAGGAATTTCATCAGCTTATTAAAATATGTGGGACTATGGAAAAGTGTTCTGTCATTTTGTTCTCAAGAAACAGCTCTGATTATATTATTTAAGTTGTAAAAATGATGTATGAGTATATTTAATTACCTTAAGTATATTTCAGTCTATCTATTTAGAAAAGATTTGCCTGTTATATGAATAATATTGGGTTTATATGCGCATAACTAAAATAGACAGTAATATGATTATCAGTCTCTTATCTATTGATTGTGATTTATACCTTCATTAAATGTTTTTCTTATACAATGTGGAATTTACAAAAAATGCATCTGAAAGATCTGCCATTAATGCCAAATTTCTCTTCATCTCAAATTTTGTGTCAGCTTTCCATCATGACAATGGCAAATATCTTGGAAAAATATATTATTCTCTTTCATGTCTTGCTTGTAACTTATAATCAAAGACTTAAGTAAAGTTATTTTCCTACTTATATCTTTCAAGGAATCTTGTATAATTTGAATTCATAAGCATCAACACATTAAAGGAAAATCTTTAACAAGGCATTTTGTTCTATTAAAGAAAAATTTACATATATATGCATATATATGTCTTTTAAAGACAATTAACATATAATAAACAGTAAGAGCTTACTATATTTTAGATAACTTTCTGTAACCTGTGTGACTATAGTTATGGGGACTCCTCCAAAATAGAGATGGCAAAATTTTGCATGTTTTCTTCTTATAACTTCATAAAAAAGTTCTTTGGAGAATGTGTAGATTTTTCTCAAAAAATTTTTTGTAGGGATGAGAAAGTGAAAATTTGAATTGTTAGTGATAGACTCTCAGTCATTTACAGGTAACACACGTCTATATGTATAGATATCAACATATATATGAGTACATATAAATAAACAAACACAGACACATATGTTTGTGTGTATACACACATATATGTGTATATATATGTGTATATATATATATATACATATATATATATATATATATAGAGAGAGAGAGAGAGAGAGAGAGAGAGATTTTTCATTTCTTTTATATTTCCTCCTCTTTTGGATAACTCAAGAATCAATCCTTTAATGTCCTCAAATCTGTGTCACCTTTATCATTTATACTTTATCTGGTCTACCTGCATTTCCTGTCGTTGTTTTCAGCAAAACGAAATCAATCATTTTGCATGTTCTAATGCATAACATCCAGGGATATGATATTAAAGTTTCAAAGAATCTCTTCTATACTGTTAAAAAATATGAAAATCTTTACTGATCCTTTCCAATTGTCATCTCTCTATGGAGTTCATTCCAATGAAATTCTTTAATGCACTCATCATGACTTCATTCAATCAAGGCTTTCAGTAAATTTTCTTTAAACAAGATTTTCCCTCTACAGTTTCTCTTTGCTTTCTGAGACAGTATTGTTCATACTCTTCTATCATCTTTTTTAGAAATTAAATAATAATAATAATTAATATTATTATTATGATCTAAGCTAAAGTTGTCCTTAGATGATATTTCTATTTGGTAAAGAAGTTGACTGTTTTGTGGCTAGAGTGATTTCTAGGCTCTTTTAATCCCCCCATGATGACATGATTATGTCTACTACATATCTTTAGAGAAATGACCATAATCTGTATTAATGGCCTTATTCTATATACTTTCTTTTTAGTAAATTTATAAAGTTCTCTTATTCACACTGCATAATTTTCTCAATTTATTCTATCTTCTAAGTTGTTTTCCTTTTGATAGCTTCTCTAAGTTGATGGCAACTAATACATTGGGTAAAAATAATCATAGTTTAAGCAGTTAACAATGAGTTCTGATGTCACTTGTCCTTTTCTTTTTTTTTAATTTATTAATATTCATTTTTAACATGGTTACATGATTCATGCTCCTACTTTCCCCTTCACCCCCCGCACTTCCCCCACCTATGGCCGATGCACATTTCCACTAGTTTTGTCATGTGTCCTTGATCAAGACCTATTTCCAAATTGTTGGTAGTTGCATTGGTGTGGTAATTTCAAGTCCACACCCTCAATCAGGTCCACCCCGACCCATGCGTTCAAGCAGTTGTTTTTCTTACATGTTTCCTCTTCTGCAGTCCTTCCTCTGAATGTGGGTAGCGTTCTTTACCATAAATCCCTCAGAATTGTCCTGGGTCATTGCATTGCTGCTGGTACAGAAGTCCATTACATTCAATTTTACCACAGTATATCAGTCTCTGTGTACAGTGTTCTTTTGGCTCTGCTCCTTTCGCTCTGCATCAGTTCCCGGAGGTCTCTCCAGTTCGCCTGGAACTCCTCTAGTTTATTATTCCTTTTAGCACAATAGTATTCCATCACCCGCATATACCATAGTTTGTTCAGTCATTCCCCAATTGAAGGACATACCCTCCTTTTCCAGTTTGTTGCCACCACAAAAAGCGCAGCTATAAATATTTTCATACAAGTTGGCTTATCCATGATCTCTTTGGGGTACAAACCCAAGAATGGTATGGCTGGATCAAAGGGCAGGCATTCTTTTATAGCCCTTTGAGCATGATTCCAAATTGCAAGCCAGAATGGCTCAATCAGTTCACAGCTCCACCAGCAATGCAATAATGTCCCAATTTTGCCACATCCCCTCCAACATTCATTACTCTCCCCTTCTTTCATTTTAGCCAATCTGCTAGGTGTGAGGTGATACCTCAGAGTTGTCTTGATTTGCATTTCTCTAATTATTAGAGATTTAGAACACTTTCTCATGTGCTTATTGATACTTTTGATTTCTTTACCTGGAAATTGCCTATTAATGTCTCTTGCCCATTTATGAATTGGGGAATGGCTTGATTTTTTATACAATTGCTTTAACTCCTTGTATATTTGAGTAATTAGACCCCTGTCAGAGTTTTTCTTTATAAAGATTTTTTCCCAATTTGTTGTTTCCCTTCTGATTTTGACTACATTGTTTTTGTTTGTACAAAAGCTTTTTAGCTTAATATAATCAAAACCATTTAATTTACATTTTGTAATTTTCTCTAACTCTTGCTTGGTTTTAAAGTCTTTCCTTTCCCACAGATCTGACAAGTATACTATTCTGTGTTCACTTAACTTGTTTATAGTTTCCATCTTTATATTCAAGTCGTTCACCCATTCTGAATTTATCTTGGTGTAGGGTGTGAGATGTTGATCTAAACCTAATCTCTCCCATATTGTTTTCCAAATTTCCCAGCAGTTTTTGTCAAATAGTGGATTCATGTCCCAAAAGTTGGGCTGTTTGGGTTTATCATACACTGTCTTGCTGATGTCATTTACCCCAAGTCTATTCCACTGATCCTCCTCTCTGTCTCTCAGCCAGTACCATATTGTTTTGATGACTGCTGCTTTATAGTATAGTTTAATATCTGATACTGCTAGGCCCCCTTCCTTCACATTTTTTTTTCATTATTTCCTTTGAAATTCTTGATCTTTTGTTATTCCAAATGAAATTTGTTATAGTTTTTTCTAATTCAGTAAAGAAGTTTTTTGGTAGCTTGATAGGTATGGCGCTAAATAGGTAAATTAATTTGGGTAGAATTGTCATTTTTATTATGTTAGCTAGTCCTACCCATGAGCAATCAATGGCTTTCCAATTGTTTAGATCCAGTTTTATTTGTTTGGAAAGTGTTTGTAGTTGTTTTCATATAATTGCTGTGTTTATTTTGGTAGATAGATTCCTAAGTATTTCATATTGTCTAGGGTGATTTTAAATGGTGTTTCTCTTTCTACTTCTTGCTGCTCTAGTGTGTTGGAAATGTATAGAAATGCTGATGATTTATGTGCATTTATTTTGTATCCTGCAACTTTGCTAAAGTTGTTGATTATTTCTACAAGCTTCTTAGTTGATTCTCTAGGATTTTTTAAGTAGACAATTATATCATCTGCAAAGAGTGATAGCTTAGTCTCCTCCTTGCCTATTTTGATACCTTCAATTTCTTTTTCTTCTCTAATTGCAACTGCTAGTGTTTCTAGTAC
>NC_058135.1:113113499-113193211 GCF_016433145.1 Gracilinanus agilis | reverse complement strand
AATGGATGCTGTATTTTGTCAAAGGCTTTTTCAGCATCTATTGAGATAATCATGTGATTTTTGTTTGTTAGACTGTTGATATGGTCAATTATGTGGATGGTTTTCCTAATGTTGAACCATCCTTGCATTCCTGGTATAAATCCCACCTGATCATGGTGGATGATCTTCTTAATTACTTGCTGGAGTCTCTTTGCTAATATTCTATTTAAGATTTTTGCATCTATGTTCATCAGGGAGATTGGTCTGTAGTTTTCTTTCTCTGTTTTCGATCTCCCTGGCTTTGGAATCAGTACCATATTTGTGTCATAAAAGGAATTTGGTAGGACTCCTTCTTTGCTCATCATATCAAATAATTTGTATAGTATTGGGATTTTTTGCTCTTTGAATGCCTGATAGAATTCACTTGTGAATCCATCAGGCCCTGGCGATTTTTTCTTAGGGAGTTCTTTGATGGCTTGTTCAATTTCTTTTTCTGGTATGGGATTATTTAGGTATTCTATTTCTTCTCCTGTTAATCTAGGCAGTTTATATTTTTGTAAATATTCGTCCATATCCCCTAAATTGTTATATTTATTGCCATATAATTGGGCAAAATAGTTTTTAATGATTGCCTTAATTTCCCCTTCATTAGAGGTGAGGTCTCCCTTTTCATCTTTGATACTATCAATTTGGTTTTCTTCTTTCCTTTTTTTATTAGATTGACCAGTACTTTGTCTATTTTATCTGTTTTTTCAAAGTACCAGCTTCTAGTCTTATTTATTAAGTCAATAGTTCTTTTACTTTCGATTTTATGAATTTCTCCCTTGGTTTTTAGTATTTCAAGCCTTGAGATCTTTTAGCGTGTAGGCTGCCAGATCCTGTGTGATCCTGATTGGTGCTCCTTGATATTTGAATTGTCTCTTTCTGGCTTCTTGTAAGATTTTTTCTTTTGCTTGGAAACTCTTGAATTTTTGCAATTATATTTCTGGGCGTTTTCTTATCTGGATCGAATGTCGTGGGTGTTCTATGGATCCTTTTAATGTCTATATTGCCCTCTTGTTGTAGGACTTCAGGGCAATTTTGCTGAATAATTTCTGTTAGTATGGAGTCCAGGTTTCTATTAATTTCTGGTTTTTCTGGAAGACCAATTATTCTAAAATTGTCTCTTCTAGCCCTGTTTTCTTGGTCTGTCACTCTCTCATTGAGATATTTCATGTTTCCTTCTATTTTTTCAGTCTTTTGACTTTGTTTTATTTGTTCTTGTTGTCTTGAGAGATCATTAGCTTCTACTTGCTCAATTCTAGCCTTTAGGGATTGGTTTTTGGCTATAATCTTTCGGTTTTCGGCTATGATCTTTTGGTTTTCAGCTGTAATCTTCTGGTTTTCGGCTATAATCTTCTGGTTTTCAGCTATAATCTTCTGGTATTCCTTTTCAATCTGGTCATTTCTGGTGTTCAATTTGCATATCAGTTCATTTGGTTTCTGACCCTCACTTACCAATTGCAAGATTCTACCTTTTAAACAGTTATTTTCTTGCCAGATCTCTTCCATTTTCCTCAAAATATCAGTTTTGAACTCTTCCATATCTTGTGAGGAGTTTTCCTTATTTGAAGAGGGTCTGGATTCTTGTTTGTTCTCCTCCTCTGTTTGCTTGGTTGTCTGGATTTTCTCTGTGTAAAAGTTGTTGAGTGTTAAAGACTTCTTTTTCTTGTTGTTAATCTTTCTCTTCTGAACTTCCTGAGACTGGGTAGCCATTGTTAGCCCAGCAGGTTCTCAGGTTTATCCTCACGCTCTGGGTCTGTCCACGATCTTTTGGCTCCTGAGGTCTGAGTTCTGGATTTTTCAAGTTCAAGCCCCCTGGTGGGCCCCCTTGCTTGATCCTCTGCCAGAGGTTTCTTTACAAGTCTCAGGGAGCTGCTTCCACAGTCGTATACCCATCTGCACTGGTTCCCCACTCAGGGTTTCAGAGCTTTAGCTCTTGGCTGTGTCTGCCTCCACCCACGCCTCTACCTGCGTCTGCGCTCTGAGCGCGTACTCTGCGTCCTGTGTCTGCTCTCTCTGCCCTGCTCCCGTGTTCAGAGTTCGTGTGTGTTCTTTAGCTTTTTGGGGTCCTAAATCTTGCTGCTCTCAGGAACAGACCCTGGAGCTGCCAATGACTTGATGGGTGCCCCAAACTTGCTCTATTTCTTTTTAGCTGGCTTCGGCGCTATAGGTGTTGTGTGTGGAGGGGGTGGGGGTTGGGGTGGTTGCTCAGCCCATGATTTAGTGAGAGCTGTTTCACCCCTTTATAGCATGGAAATGCCTTGATTCCACGTACCTTCCATTCTGTGCCCTGTTGTGGGGTTCCTCCGTTCGTCTGGACTTGTTTTTATGTCCCCTTAAGGAGTTTTGTGTGTTTCGGTCAGGAGAGGTTAAGAGCTGCTTCTTACTCTGCCGCCATCTTAACCCGGAACCTCACTTGTCCTTTTCTAAAAAGGACAAATGGTGTAGAAAAGGACATACAATTTTAGTAAAAATTGCCCTGTATCTGGAGTCAGAAAACCTAATTTTGAACCTTGACTTTGCTAGGTTATAATGGGCAAATTATGCAGTTTCTTTGGTTCTTTTTTCCTCACCTGTAAACATTATTTTAACATTATTTTTATCATTATATTTAAATTAGGAAAAAGCTTATTTACAAGTAGTAGTATTTAACTCAAAAGGAAGTAGCTTTGATCTTTCAGAAATGCATTCAGATCGTTAGAATAGAACCATAGTTGTAGAAATTCTGGAAAACTCAAAGACATCGGGATAATTTATATTAACTCCTTTGTATTATGATGAAACTGGGACTTCTAGAGAGGGTGTGACTTGTTCAGAGTCATAAAACTAGGATACGCTAATTGGAAAATCAGGACTACATTTAATCCAGCTGATTCCTTGTCATGGGTGTGCTATTAAATGGCTAACAACCACTTCTGTGGAGGAATGTATGCATGATATATTTTATCTTGAATTATTTTTTTTCTTCATTTTCTATGGTAGACATCACCAAAATAATAAATCAATCCCTGTGTTGTAGAACTTTCCAATTTTCAAGGTATAAATATTCAAAATGAAAATTGAACAATCAGTTCTCAGAAGCAGTTCTTGAGCTGATTCTAGCACACCTTTTTCCCCAGTCCTTCCACTACATCCTTGTGTACCAAATTTACTTTGGTTCTCAATAACCATAAACATTATGGAATGGTCATGTGAAAAGAAACTTGATAATTCTTAAAGGACAACTATTATGCTCTTAGAAATTACGTGTCCAAAACCTAGGAATCTAAAGGTTATATAAAGAAAAAGAAGCTATGCCATTTGTAGCTCTTTCTTTAATCCAAGGAAACATTCAGGTTTTCAAGTAGGCCAATAAGTTGGGTTCTATATCACTTAGGAAGCTAATCTAAAATCCATTGTCATTATTCTGTATTTTAGGACTGTTTGACTTTTATTTGTTGGCTTTAAGCTAGGGATATCTTGTCTGATTCCCCAGTAAGCTTCCTTTTTGTGTGATGGCATTCACTGAAAAGGCAATAAATGAGTAAATAAAAGAAACTGTGGATAAAGGAATGGGAAATAGGAAAAGAAATATACTAACAAGAAAAGTTATGTAAGTTCAAGCATTGTGTGGACCAAAATAGCTTGAAAGAAATGAGTTATTATATATATATTATCTATAAAATCATCATACATACACACATATATGTAAGGGTTAAAATGGGTTTTGACAAAATGAGAGAGCAACTTTTAATAATTTAAGTTTTAATGAGAATATAGTAGAGTTGTAAATTAATATTATCCCTTTAAGCCAGAAAAAAGAAAACTTCTATCAGCTTTTAACAATTAACAATTTAACTTAATTAAAATAGATATAGTAAAAGAATATAGTAAAGGAGGGAAATATAGAAAAGAGGAAAGAGAGATTTCTAATCTTATGCCCTATAAATATACCTATAATTCCTAATTCTACCTAAAATTCCTAATAACTACTTCTAACTGTCTTCTGAGAACAGCTTCTTCTTGCCTGACAAACACCAGGCCTATCTAACCTATACTATCTATAAATGATTCACTAACTACCTACCTCCCTAAAATAATGGATAGCCACCACTCACTCATGCCTTCCATAAGTTTTCTATAGCAGACCAACTGTCAGCAGCCAACTAACAACAGATCCTTGCCTATGAGACAGACCTCCTGCTCTCTAGAGATCCCAGAGGCAAAAAACCCTTTAAAGGCTAAAGCCAAAAGCCCTTTCAGTAATATTAATATAGCATATTAATTTGTATTATTTATTTTAATAAATATTTATCTTCTTATTATCTTCTTATATTATTTACTATATTTATATGTTTGTTTTAATTAATTATTCATTTTTATTTATATATTAATACACATTAATGTATATTAAATAATACTTTTCTATTCCAGCAACTAAACACCAACCACCAACTCACACCCAGCAGCCAACTTCCCACAACTGCCAGTCCTATCTCTCAGCAACTGACAGCCACTAACAGCCCTGACCAACTGATGCTGGCCCAGCAGGGGGTTCCCTGGTTCCTACTTCCTGTCACTGTAGGCTGGTTTATCCCTTTACATCTCTACGTTAAGAGGACTGCCAGGTCCCCTGTTAAATTAAAAAAAAAGAGTAAAGAATTCCTTTTTACATATATAATATATCCACACATATAGAGAGAGGGATATACATACACATAAATATATGCATATATTATATATAAAGATACATAATATACATCTATATATACATACAGATATATATATATATATATATAATGTACAGAGATACATTACACATACTCATCCATATATACAGATATGTACATACATATGCACACACACAACTAGAAGTGGTGTATACGTATATTTGATTCATATTCAGTCCTAGAGGCACTAAGTATATAGTCACTTAGTTTATTTATTAGAGGAGTGGCATAGGCAGAGTCTAAGTCACTTTGGCAGTTCTGTAATCGGTAGATTAGAGTGGGGAGGGATGTGAGATATGGATATCAATTAGGAGACTATTTTAACAGCAGAGATGTGAGGTAATAAGGACTAGAGTCAAGAAACTGATGGGATGAGGAGAAAAAATAGGTTTCATGTGACAGATGTGGAAGCGAAGATAGTAAAATCTAGCAACAAGTTGGATATGTGAGAAAGGGATGGTAGAGTCAAGAATAATGGAAGGATTAAAAAGTTGGACAGCTAGAATATTGGTAATTCAGAAATTTAAAAAAAAAGTAAATATTAAGGAAAGGTTGGTGAAGATGAGTCCTATTTTGTACATTTTGTGTTTGAAGAGCTGACAGGAAATATAAGAGGATTACTTTCCTACATTTATTTGTACAGTCAATTCCCTCACTCTACTTCATTTAGGACAGTGATGGGCAAACTTTTTAAAGAGGGGGCCAAAGGAAAAGAAATGCTCATTTGTCAGTCTGTTTCTAAGGCAACTCTTTCGAAGTTTCATTGTATTGTATCCTACTCGTTGTATTCCTCAAATTAGGAATAATGTCACAGGGCCAGATAGAACATTTCAGCCCTCCCCCACTCCTCCAATCTGGCCCACAGGCCGTAGTTTGCCCATCACTGATTTAGGATAATTGTGAAGACATACTTTAACAGTCATCAACATTTACATGATGCTTTGAAATTGTAAAACACTTTCTGTAGGTCTTATTTGATTCTTAGAACAACCCTGAGTCCTCATTGTTTTATTCTCATTTTGCAAATGAAGAAACTAGGGTAGATATTGTTTAGATGACTTGCCAGCTTCCCTAAAGAGGTTTGGAAGGAAGATTTTGATTTAGCCTTCTCAAACTCCAGGTATAGTTCTCTATCCACTATGTCATACAGAAAACTCTTTCATTCTCTCAAGGAAATGAATTTGGGGATGCATACTGTTTTCTCACTTTAACAGTAACAAGGAGAGGGGGTACACAGAATTGCTTCATTATTAGAGGTCCAAAAACAAACATAATTTAAGACTGTTAATTTCTAAGGATACTTTGGGGATAATGTAAGAAGAAAATTATATTATTTGTAGACGTGTTTTGTTTGACTGTTCCTAGATGACTAATATGGTAGAGGACATATCATATTAAGGATAATTGCTTTGATGAGCTCATCCTAAGAAGCACATTTTAAAACTCCTACTTCATGGTTCCTTTGAGGCTGTGAAGATGATAGCTGGCTTGCTTAAAGGCCACATCAGCAGGAACTTCCATTCTGGTGCTAATCAAAGCTATCTTCTATTGACCAGACTATTAAATATATTATTCAGAGTCAGAACTTTAGTTTTGTGGGGGCTTTCATTTCTTAGACAGAAAATTAGCCCTCTAAAATGGTGATTTCTCTCTGAGGTCCTTCTACTCTGAGAAAGGCATTTAAATTGTTTCTAATGGTAATGATTTCATATATATATATATATATATACATATATATATATATATATATCCCCTATATTTTCTTTCTAGTACACTGGAAACACAGAAACAAGATGTCTGGCCAAGGTTAATATCTACTTTATGGTTTCTTGGAAGGATTTTTCATGTCTACTTCACAGCAGTGGATATTTACTATGACCTCATTGACTTGATAAGCTCTCAAAAGACTTAAATATATCCTCACAAGAAGATGATATCCATTTCAGCTATTATGGGCTCAGTATTCGTAATTCTGTAACAGGAATGATTTTGTCAAGGAAAATACAGGGAGAAACATAACTAGAGATGTATTGGACCAATGAATGTAGATTCCCTGGGCATAGACCTGGAAGAGAGAGAGAGAGAAAAAAAAAAGACACAGATGGGAAAGATGAAGACACCTGGAAAATTGAATTCAACTCTTTTTAACATGTCCTTATTTAGTATTTACCATGACAAGACACTACCTTGGCTACTAGCTATATAAAGAGAAAAGTAAGAGAGTCTCTAACATCCAGGAACTTATATACTACTGGGACATATAAGATGTGTACAGATAAAGGAATAGATAATCATTCCCAGGGGATAAGCACAAACAACTTCAGGGAATCTGGAAATTCTAGGAAGAAGAGAATGAGTTCTTTAGCCAAGGAATGTTTCATTTACATTAGTAAATGTCAAATTTGTGAAAGAAGAATTAAAGCTGTATATATAAGTATAAACAAAAGTTGATGCACATATACATTATTTTAGCATCCTAGTATAAGTGTAGATATAATTTTTGTGTCAATGGCTCTTATAAAAAGGAAGTACATTTGTCATCTATTTAACTTGGAGAATCCACAGAGGAAATTCAAGCCATATTCAAAATTCAAGTCAATGTGCTGACCTGAACTCTTCACTCAAGCATACAGTATAAAAATTAATGGAGTAAAGTTTTATGAAAAGACTAAGAATACAAGACAATATTTACAATGTGTACACAAACAAAACATATTACTTTTCTCCAACTCTTAGGTAAAAAAATATATAAAATAGCTTTAACAGTGGTATTATCTTACATTATTTGACAAGTTCTTTTTCTTTACACAAAATATTTTTTGACCCTTTTTTTATCAAAAATTTTTCCATATAAAAAGGGCCATAAGGATGTAAGATATAAGGATATAAGAGTGCTAACTTGGAAATAATACAGAATTAGCAAAGTAGTCAGAAAAAACACTGTTTAACTAGGATAGGGATAAGTCCAATATTTGGCCCTTTACTCAGAGTCTGGCACCACAACTTTTATAGCATCTACATCCTGGACTCTGGGGACATTATCCCTGGGAGTGCCACTAAGGTAAATGAGGACTCCAAAGAACAAAAGAATCCTGGGATCATATATGCCATTTGGGGAGATCCAGGTGCAGGGAAAGATGATTGATATTTCCTTGTAAAACACATTTACAAGGAAATGGGAGCATTCAAACTATAATGATAAGATGCTATGAAATCTGGGAAAGGAATC
Organism: Gracilinanus agilis; assembly: GCF_016433145.1. Classification (NCBI taxonomy): domain Eukaryota; kingdom Metazoa; phylum Chordata; class Mammalia; order Didelphimorphia; family Didelphidae; genus Gracilinanus; species Gracilinanus agilis. Next base: position 113,185,252 of record NC_058135.1, on the reverse strand, counting down.
ATAGCCAGAGCCTAGGGTGTAAGGAAAGGGACTACTTACAATGGATACTAAAAGGATGGTCCCAGCCCAGGTGTGGATCTACTTGGGAAAGGGTCTCTGATACCACTGGGAAGACTACCTAAGACAAAAAGAATACTTAGTGTATGTTTAGTCCCACTAACTGGGATTGTCATTTATCTTAGGGTCCATTATTCAGTCTGAAACTGCTAGCCTGAGATTCCTTTCTGGATGGAGTCTCAAGTACAAGCTTTGGGTCTCCAATTACAAGCTAATCCTAAAACTTGGGATTCATCAGATCTTGCTAGGCTACAAGTTTGGGGTTTCTAGATTCCATGTTGACAAGAGTATATCTTAAACAAGTGTTAGTGCAATATTTCCTCAGTGTCTACAAAAGGATTTGCCATAAATAATAATGACAACTGTAGAAATTTCTATTGTCTCTCCATATGGTTACCAGAAGTATTGCTTTTATTACCCTGAAATGACTGGAATTATGATAGTTTTTCTTACTTTTCTCCTCTCATGACGCTTCACTTTTTCCTAACACAACCACATTCTAATTTTCATAATAGTTGTCTCTATACATTTTTCATCTCACTGAATAGTTTCAATACATCAACAAACATTATTAAGCAGAAATTGTGTTTCAGCCTGTATGTCAGTACTGCTATGGACACAAACATACTAGTGAGAATGCCACAGCCTTTAAGGAATTTAGTGTTTTCCTGCCCTCGGGGCAGGGAGAGAGTCACTTTACTTTTGGTGCGGCTAGGATAGTGCTTTACACACAAGGAACATTGCATTCAGTGAGGCAGTAATGGAGCATCTTTGCAAAGAAGGAAAGTATCACAGAGTTAATTGCAACTGTGTCTCTCTAAACTTGGCTAAGTAGCAATCCTGTTCTATCAGTGTTATTTTCTCTGGTATTTAATTTCTAATCATGTAAACAAGAATGCTATGATAAATGACTTATTCAGAACATTCTGAAAGATTTTGATGAGATCTGCAGAAAAAAAAAAAGCATGCATATGATCCAAGGTTAATTAGCAGAGAATTTTTGATTACTCATCAAAAGCTTAGAAAAGGTATTCTAAAATTTGCAATTTTTTAGGGAGAACTATTCTAAATAGCATAGCAATCTGATTTCTTCTGTGAATTTATTACTATGTCACTTTTTCATGTCTACGATTTCATTAATGTGAATGACATTGCCTCCCCTCCTGCTTTCTTCATCAATTCATTAATTACTAATTGCATGCATAACACCATGCTTGGTTGTAGTAGAACCCAGAAATAAAGAGAGGAGGAAATGGAGTAGGACACAGAAAATCCAGAAGTTTCAGGAAACAAATGAAGGATTCTCCTAAACTGGTCTGGCCTGAGAAGACTCTTCCAGATGACCAGGGATAAAGGGATAACAATGGTATTCATTCATATTCTACCTTCTTGGAATGGCCCTCTGGGTTTCCTGTGTACATCTCAAACTCTAGAGGTGTTTCAGGTCAAACAGAAGACTAGAAAATTCCTTTCCTTCCTTGCATTCTTGTAATGCTGAGGAAAAGGTGACTCTGGACATTACAGACTCACAATAAGAAAAGATCCCTGAGAGAAATATTCCCCTTGCATTTTCCCCTAGATTTTTGAAATGGACTCAAATATATAACTTCCAGCTATGCTTTGACACCATTAGTTCATATCTAGGACATGTACTCATCCTCTAAACTATGCTGGTCATCTCCTGTGTCTTCAGGATACAAAAACATCACTCTAGCCCCAGTCAAGTGACAAACATTCTCCACTTCTGCCTAATCTCATACCATGATCTTTCCTTCTCCAGTCATATAGCACCTGTTGTCAAAAGAGTATAAGAAGCCCAGAATTCATCCCCTCTAGGAGGCTGTGCTTCACCTACACTGTCCTTCCAGCCACTTCAACATGAATAGGAATTTAATAAATTTTTTCTTTTTTTATTTCTAAACTAAGTTATGGAATCTTACATTATTGCAAAGGGTACCTGTCCCAAACCCAGGGGTTCACCTCAAGTCCCCCCAAAACATTTTGAGATCTGTATATCTCTTAATAAACTCTTAAACCCCAGACCTCTCCCTCAATGTCTTCCCCTTGCCAGTCACAATTTTATCCTAAGCTGTCCCACAAAAAAATTACCCATCCTTGAGAACATGTTAACCTCAAGCCCTTCCCAAAGTCATAGATGACACAATATCCAGACATCCTCCACCCAATCACCTATAAAACATATTTCCTGCCCCCTTGTTTGTCAAATATTGAGCTCACCCATAAAAACAATAAAATTCCCATTTTTTTGTTATTTGAAGCAGGCAGGCTCCCACTTGGGGAGCTGCCTCTTGGTCTTCAATCACTAATAAACCTTTTAAAAGGTATTGAGGTACCTTTGCAATTCTTTAGGTGGGAAATCCTCCAAAGTCAGGACAGTTCTCCCCATGACATTGTGACATGTAAAACTTAGATAAAAAACTTTCTGAAAAATTTTTGACATAAGATTTCTCTGTTTCCATAATATCCAATCACAGAAAATCTTCTAGGGTATTCCATTTGTATATTGTTTTAGATCATATAAGGCTATGAAGTACCTAATCTTCTATACATAGCATGTTTATAGAGGACAGTGCAAGGATTTTGTAACTTTACTGCTAGTCTTATCACTTCTTAACAGTGGCATATTCATAAAAATAGGGAAAGGCTTAAAAAGTTTATTCAGAGCCACTTCCCAGCTGTGTGACCCTGGGCAAGTCACTTGACCCCCATTGCCCACCCTTACCACTCTTCCACCTATGAGACAATACACCGAAGTACAAGGGTTAAAAAAAAAGTTTATTCAGGGCAAAGATGTTACTGAATTGATGATATAATCATTATTTTATAGTCTTTATGTACACTTTAGCAGGATAATTATAGAACAAGACATGTTTCTCACCCACCTAGCAATCAACTTTAGTGATCTTGACATCAACCTTACCATTCTCCATTCCATTCCAGTTAGAAGAACTCTCTTGGCATCTTACCACTATAAAACATGCCCTGTACAAGTTATTCAAACTCAAATTTGTAGTTAATATCTAGTGAGTGTATCCTGACTGGTGAGAAGGAGAGCAAACTCACCTTTCCCACTATATATAGCTAATGACAGACTAGACCAGTGGTTCCCAAACTTTTTTGACCTACTGCCCCCTTTCCAGAAAAAATATGACTTAGCACCCCCTATCACATAATATCACCACCCCTTACAGTTATTCACCACCCCCAAATGCACCTTTGGCCATCACTGCTCCCCTGGATCGCTGCAGCTCCCAACAGGGGGCTGTAGCGTCCATTTTGGGAATCACTGCACTAGGCTATGCATTGCAAATCAGTGAGGTACTCAATTCAGTCATGTTGCCAATGACTCTACTATTAAGTCATTCCCTTCTCTCCTCCTACTCTGTGCAGTTGATTTTTTAAATCTTTTTTTTTATGTATAAAAACAAACAAACAAACAAACAAACTACATGACTATATCTTCTAAAAAAATTGTTAATGGTCTCTATGCTCTCTGGACCAAAATTTCATTCCCTCCCTACACTGCCTATATGTATTGGCTTCTCTTGTTAAAATGTCTCTTAGGCTTATTAAAAAGAATGTTATTCACCTCCAGAGAAAGAACTTCTGGAGTAGAAATGCAGATGAAAACATGATTCATCACTTGTTCATTTGGGTATATGTTTTGAGGTTTGGGTTCTATAAGCTTGCAAAAATGAATAATATGGAAATATGTTTTGCATGATAATACATGTATAATCCAGATTTAATTGCTTTTCAGCTCTAGGAGGGGGAAGGGAAGAAGGGAAGGAATCAATACGGATCATATGAATTTGGAAAACTTACATGGAAATTTGTTATTAAAATAAAAAATTTAATAAAGAAAAAATAGTCTTTTAGAGCAGACTATTTAAATTTTGTGATTACAACCTCATCCCTTAGCATCAACCAGGCTAGTAGGTACTTAATGAAGACATTTGCATTCATTTATTCTTTAATAACTTGATGAGCAAAGTTTTCACAAGGACAGACTCAATTCCGGGCAATACAACACAGGCAATCACAGAATATGACTCAGTAGTCCAGAATTGTCAGAGTTGCACTGTTCTACCATAATGAAGTTTTGTTTGACCCTTCCTCTCCCTCCTTTGCAAGAAAATCAGTTCTGGTCATGATAAAAGAGACAACATTTAGCAATTATGGGTCTTTCTGATTACAACTGTTAACTCTAAGTAGTCAGAGCCCATATCTTAAATAGGGGTATTGGCAACAATTGCGATCATCTTGTTCTCAGTGTTCAAATGCCTTCTTTGCGGTTGCAGGTAAAACCAGGGAGAAATCATGAGTCATCTAATAAATGATCATGTGTGATTCTTCCTGTACACAGTAGCTAGGTGGCACAGTAGAGTTTTGGGCCTGAAGTCAGGAGGACCTGAATTCAAATCTGCCCTCAGACCATTACTAGGTATGAGACTATTGGCAAGTCATTTAACCCTGTTTTCCTCATTTTCCTCATCTGTAAAATGAGCTGGAGAAGGAACCAAGAATTTCCTTTCACAATAAGATTAATCTGGACTAAGAAATGGTATACTCCTTTATACCTCCAATCAATTTCCCCCAGAGGTCAATCATATCTATTTTTTTTTAAAGTTCTATAAATCTATCATCTTTCTTGCTTATTTAGTTAGATTCATCTAGTTTGGAGAGAGAAAAATTGACATCCTCAATTAATATAGGTTTATTGACTATTTTCTCTTGTAACATTTAAATTTTCCTTTAAGAATTGAGATGCTATTCTTTAGGTGCATTTAAATTTAATATTGATATTATTTCATTATCTATGGCAACTTTTAATATAATTTGTTTCCCTCTTTATCTCTTTTAATTAGATTTTTTTCTGCTTTATCTGAGATCATGATTGCTTTACTTTTTTTTTTAAACTTCATCTGAAGAATAATTGATTCTGCACCAGCCACTTATTTTTTGTGTCTTTTTTCAAGTGTGTTTCTTATAAACAATATGTTGCTGGATTCTGGTTTTTAATTTGTTCTACTCTCTGCTTCCATTTTATAGGTGAGTTTGTCCCACTTATTACAGTTATAACTGCTTACAGTTTGTCTCTTCATTACTTTTCCCTTCTATTTGTCTTTTCTTTCTCTGTCTCTGTCTCTCTATCTGTCTCTGTCTGACTCTGTCTGTCTCTCTGTCTCACCTGTCCTTTCCCCAAGTGTCTTTTACTTCTGACTACTGCCCTGACTTCTATCAGATGACCCTTCTTCTTGTTTCCTCTTTTCCTCTGACTTCCTTGTAAGGATAGGATTCTACACCCAACTAATTGTGCATATTATTCTCTATTCCAACCAATTCAGATAAGAGTAAAGCTCAAGCAATGTCTACCATCACCACCACCAAATTTCCCTCCACTGAAAATATTCTTCCCTTTGTGCCTCTTTTATGTATAATATTTACACTCTTCTAACTATCCCCTTCCCTTTCTCCCAATGACTCCCTCTTTCTCACCCACTAATTTTTTTCAAATCATCCCATTATATTCAGTTCATATCTGTGGTCTCATTCTATGTATAAACCTTATAATTGCCCCAATAATGATAAAGTTCTTAGGAGTTCTAAGTATTATCTTTCCATATAAGAATGTAAACAGTTTAACCATATTGAATTCTTATTATTTTTCTTTCAGATTTATATTTTTATATTTCTCGGGTCTTGTTTTTTAAAGTTAGATTTTCTATTCAGTTCTGGTCTTTTCATGAGAAATATTTGAAAAGTCCTGTATTTCATTATATATATATCCATTTTTTTCTCCTACCAGTTATTTTTAGGTTTAATGCTAGTTCCTCTGCTATTTGGAATATCATATTCTAAACCCTATTCTCTTTTAAAATTAAAGCTGCTATTTCTTATGTGTTCCTGATTATGACTCTATGACATTTGACTTTTTTTTTCCTTTTCTTTCTGCTTGAAATATTTTCTGCTTGATTTGGGAGTGAATTTTTATTTTGGGATCTCTTCTGGGAGGTGATTAGTGGAATCTTTCCATTTCTATATTATCCTCTTGTTCTTGAATATTGGAATAGTGTTCCTCAACAATTTACTGAAATATCATGTCTTTGCTTCTTTTTTTTTATCATGACTTTCCAATTATTTGATAATTCTTAAATTTTGTATCCTCAATCTGTTTTCTAGGCCAGTTATTTTTCCAATGTGATATTTCATGTTTTCTTCTATATTTTTATTCTTTCTTCTAATTTTTAAGGAATTATTTTCTTCAGGGAATATTTTTTCTTTTCCATTTGGCCAATTCTGCTTTATAAGCAGTCTTTTCACTGAGTGAATGTATGTTTCTCTTTTACCATTTGACCAATTGTGGTATTTAAGTCATTATTTTCTATGCCTCTCTTAACAAGCTGTTGATCTCTTTTCATAATTTTCTTGTCTGTCTCTCTTATCTTTTTTTTTCCCAATTTTCTTCTACCCTTCTTTTTTAAAAAATCTTTTTGGAACTCTTCTAAGAATCCTTTTGGGCTTATGTCCAACTTCCAGTTTTTCATTGAGATTTTGCATGTAAATGTTTTGACTTTGTTTTCTTCTTAGTTTGTGTCTTGATTTTACCTGTCACCATAATAAATTTATATGATCAGGATCTTTTGTTATTGTTGATTTGCTAATTTTTACAGCCTGTTTCTTGACTTTTAACTTTTAACTATTGTTAATTTTGGGTTGAGCTCCAGGGGCTAAGGGCACACTGTCTCAAGTTTCAGATTTTTCATGATGCAATTTTTAGATCTTTTTCTGGGGGCCGGTAACTCATTGATGTTTCCAAGGTAACATGATATAAAGAGAGATATGGTCACTGATCTCCTTGATTGCATTCTGTTCTGTGAACTATGGCAAGCATTCTTCTCTGCCTTGGAAATGTGACTAGGGCCTCCATCCCCTTGCTACTGAAAGTTTTAGTTTGCTGGTGCTCCTCTTTATTGTGAGACTATAACCGTGAATTCTGTGTGGGCAATACAATAAGGACCTGCACTCAGTGCCAGCCAAAGCTATCCTGAAATATCTTCACCATTTCTCTGACTCCATTATTACCATGGTCTGAGAGCTCTTGAAGATGCTGATGCAAGATTCTAATTCCTGCTGCAGACTTATCATTGGTGTGTAACCTACATGCACTACTTTCCAAGACTGACCATTTCTCTGGTCAGACAAACCTTTCCTGATGACCTTCTAAGTTTCCTTAATCAGGAAAATTATTTCAACCTGACTTTTTGTTCATTCTTCCACCACAGAATTCAAATTTAGACATTATTTTTAAATTTTTTGGAGAGGAATTTGGGAGAGTTTGAGTGATTTTTTTTTGCTTTTATTCCTCCATCTTGGCTCCACATCCCTTTAGTCCCCTAGAGAAAACGTCTTTATATGAATCACCAAGAAGAAAATGCTATTTACTTTCTTCCCATATTTCTTATATAAGATTTACAAGAGGAGTTCTGAGGACAAAAGGGGGCAAATGACTGTCTGAGAGGAGAGCAAATAAGCTCTTCATTACTTCCCACCCATGAACTTAGGGTTCCCTCTTCAATGCTTAGATAATATAGACTCCGAACTGAGATTGAATTTCACGACTACCATCACTGTTGGGAAAGTTGAACCTTCACAGACTGTCTGTGCTATCTCATATTCCTTTTAGAGACCTAAGAATGCTTATTTCTTATAAAGAAATCTAAATCTAAGTGCTGTTATGATAGAGAGTAATATTATAAATATTAGATGGTCTCAAAAGTCCCTGTGGGCTCTGGAATTACAGTTCTTTGAGACACTAAAGGCCTTTTCTGACATCTCATTTTGGTATGGTGGTAAAAATGAGTTCTGAATGCTTTGGCAGATATTAGAAAAGACTTCAAATTGGGGCTTTGTGATATACCATATTCTATATTCTGAGAATTTTGGAGAGATTTGTTACTAGATTAACTAAAAGCAAATAAATATTTCAGCAATAATACATAACACCATCTGAGTTATTAAATAGCCATAATCTATATTAGCGAGGGTAGTACATCTAGCAGTGAAATCATAGGCACTTGAATAATTAGTAGTAAATACTTTTCTAGAAGAAAAATTAAACTAGAAAACTATCATCAAATATATATATTTTTTAAAAAGAGAAAGACTCATATAATTAAGAAATATTAAATAGCTTCCCAGAATATAGGAGGTAAAACTCCCCTGGAGATAATGACTAAATGAAAAAGTGCCATCATTTTTTTTGATACCCAGAGTTTTAGTAAAAGTGAATCACTGATGATAATTGTCATCATTGTAAAATATCTAAGTACTATATTTACTGAATTCTTGGATATCTCAGATTTCTTGGACAAAATAAGAAAAATTTCCTGGGCCCAAGTTTATTGGAAGATAGAGAAAATTGCTACGTGATTAACAGGATTTTAGTTTAGTGTATTGCCAGAAAATAAACAAACAAATGATCTTTCTTCTCTCAGGTCTTAAGTTGTCATCTGGTTTTCATTAAAGAGCCTCTTTTGTCCTAAAACCTAAAAAAAAAAATTAAAATGTAAATATGCAACCTGGTAATGAGAACACCTTAATCTATTATCCTCCATTTACCAAACTCATTCATCACCTGAAAAAGGGACAGATTATATATTGATCAGGGATGGGAAGGAGGGAAGAGATCTTTCACATTCCACCCTCAATCACTCACTAGTCATAGTCACCTACTTTTCTAACTCATATGTCAGCACTTCATTTCCCCAATCTTAAGGCTCAGGTGTGATTCTTTCAGCAGCTTTTAATGAAAGAGCTAGGTTGTTCAATGAAGAAGGTGGTTAGTCTTGAATCAGAAATACTTCAGTTGAAATATGACATAGACATTTGGTAATTGTATGACCCTGGGTAAGTCAATTTACCTCTGATGCCTTCACTTTTTCTTTAAACTTTTATCTATTAAATGGGGGTGATAGTTCCTACCTCTCAGAGTTGTGGCAAGGCTATATGGAGAACATTATGAATATGGATTCTTAATCAGTTCAAATGGAATAATAATTATAAAGTGCTTAGTGCAATCATTGGCATTTAGGGAGCTCTATAAAATGGTTAGCTATAGAATATTAAGGTCTTTCCTGATTCTCCTCACCCTCTATCTGTTAATATTTTTCCACCATTTGTCTATATGGGTTTTAAAATTAATATCCAATAACTAAATATTATAATTCTATAAATTTTTATTAATAATAAATTAACATAAAAAAGCTAACTAAAATGGTACTACTAATCAGTCTGCTTCCAAGAGCAAAAGAGAAAGTGGGAGGAGCTAAAGAACTTATAAAACAATAACGTGACCACACAAACGTGGAGGCACAGGAGAGATTAAAGGGAACTTTGGGAAATACTAAGGAATTTACGGGGGATGCAGTCCAAGGTTCAAAATCTCCAATAATACACACCCTCCTATGATCCTATTGGGGAGACCAGTCTCCCCAAAAGGTTCATGAAAAAAATAATCATCTTAAAGATTGCAATAATTTGTAGATAAAAGGAAAAGAGAACAAAATCAATGATTGCTACATTGACAAAAAATTTTTTGGGGGGGAAATCCCCTTTGGCAGAAGAGTATACATTCAAAACAAATGCTTTCAACCCCTCATAGTTCAATTTCACATCCCAAAGTTCAATCTGGATCTTCTGGTGCCGTGTGGTCTCTGCAGGTATCTTCATGGAACCTTCTCCAAACAGGTTCATCTTCTGGATTCTGAGAGAGAGCAAGTTTCTTATCCTAAAATTTCCTAAATTCAAATCAAAGTTCACAATAATAAAAAACTCTCTTCTGAGGAAAATAATAACAAACAGGGATCACTCAGGGATAAATTGAGTTATAAGGTATGTGAATCAATTGAAAAAGAAATGAAAAACATCAAAAAATCCACATAAAAGAGAAAAAATCACTTGCGGATGAAGTATAAAATGTTAAAGTCTTATGGCTAAAAAATCTAAGTAAAGGAAAAATAAACCTATAAGAGACATCCTTGAATCAGGACCTAATTAAAGTGCTTTAAGGAATTTTGTATTTACCCAATCAATAGCCAGCACTACAGAAAGCTTGCCACACTATGAAAGACAGAAAAGCAACTACATTATAGTAGCGAGGATGGCAGCCAAAGTGAGTTACTTGATGAGACTCAGGGAAGTCTGGCCTCTAACATAGCCAAAACAGCCACAACCTCAAACCTCAAACAAGTTCAAATCCTCTTGTTTTGGCTCAAAATTTTATCAGTCTGACTGGGTTTGGTTGGTCTCTTTGACCTTGTGCTCCATTGGCACTATATAGGTTAGGGTTGTGCTTCTTTAGCACTGTGCAGTGGTTATTTTTATATTCCTTCTGGAATCAGACAGAATTATTAAACAAAGTCTCATAATATTTAAACAATCAATGGCATTTTTTCTATAGTTTAAAGTTTTTTTTGGGGGGTATGCATTACTGTTAGAACAAATGTATTTTAAACTTATATTACTGGAAAATTACAAAAAAAGATTAATAATGATTATATGTACTTCAAAGTACTCAGATCCTATATTGCAAATACAAGGAAAATAATAAAATGTTTTAAAAAATCAAAAACATAGCTTAGAATCAGTGACACATTGCCAAGGAGTGGTAGAATATAAAAGTTCCTCATCAAAAAAATGAGATCCGTTTCATTTTTAAATTTGACCATCATACACTGTATGAGTGCAAATGGGTTTTACAAAATGGAAGACTTATAAAAACAGTAATAAGTAAATAATACACATTCAAAGAAAGTGCTAAATCCCCCAAATTCACAATAGTCCAGTTAATAACAATAGCAAAAAAATATTGTATAGGATTCATATGAGTTTATATATAGCCACTTGCTGTGTGATATTTTAAAAAGTTATGTACTGATAGATACTTGTCACAAATTCTACAGATATAAGCAAATCTTTCAACCTTTGCAGCTGCTGATGAAAACCTATTTTGGGTCTATAACATCACCAAGAATTTAGATCCTTCTGGTGGAAGAGTAGAATAAGCTAAAGAGTTAAAACTATTAAATCATCAAGAAGCCACTTGCTACCTGGGGAATGCTCCCTCTTGGGAGCCTTCCAGGGGTGCCATGCCCTAGAAATAGCTTCCCAGCTCTGCTAGTATGAGACTGCTATGTCTCATCCATTTTATTTTTATAAATGTGGAGATGGAGATATATAATAATGTCATTGCACTTCACTTCAGCTACAAAATGGACCCTTTGAAAAAATTGAGATATTGAGCTCATTAAATTTTCTAAAGATTGTATAAGCAATATGTGACCTCAATAGTTGAGATGACAAATCCAGGATACCTAAGACTTGTGTATTTGTTGTTCAGTAAAAGTCATAGGGAAATAGTATAGTTAAACTTAAAAAAAATAAACCTTAAAGCATTCAGCAATATACAAGAATATATGCAAATGACAAGGTACAAGCAGTGCAGTCAGAACCTTTTTACCAGTTCCAATAGACTTGTATACTATCTTGAGGGGAAAATTTGAAAAATGATTAGCAAGCAATAAACTTCCAGTTTTCTTTTAAGATTCTTTCTCCTTCCTCATATATTTATCCATTTCTGTTCCTTTAAAAAGAATCCTGAATAATATTTGAGTTTGGTCTGTTGCAATTTCAGTAGCATAGCTTGCTGCATATTGTTAAGAAAAAGTAAATAAAGTGGGAAATCTCCATTGAAAATAAAAACTCCCAGGAAAAGAATTAAATCAATCCAAATAGCACTAGTGAGCTCAAGGAATTCAAACTGCAGAGATTCAAGCATGCTTTGCAATAGCATTATTCCTCAAAAAGAAAAAAAAAACCTGAATGGAAGTTTGTTTACAGAGTAAACACAAAAAAGCAAAATTTCCAGAGGGAGAACAATAGGGTATTTGCATGTGAGAGAACCAGCTACCATGGTGTTTTGAGTCAAAAGAGAGAACTGAAAAGCAGGCTTATTTCTAAATCTACTGTCTTTTAGGCTTTTCTTGCCCTCAAAAAAAAGGGGGTAGGGAGTCACCTTTCTGTGAAACAAAAAAATTCCTAAGCTGCAAGTCTCCAGGATAAGCTTAAGACTTTGGCTTAAGAAATGGGTAGTACAGGCTGGAAAACCCACTTTGGGTGGGGAGGGGGATTGGTTGGAAAGATTTTTATATGTTACCCTCTCAGAAAAAAAAAAGCAGCTTTGAACGGCAGGTTCTCATGGGAAATCTAGTTTTGGCAAGGCCAAGCAAGGAGTGGTGAGGAACACTGGCTTAACATGCTTAAGAGTGGACACAAGAAGCAGCAGCTGCAGCAGGAGACAGGCCTCAGGGCTGGCAGAAAGCAAGTGGCCAGAAAAAAAAACTTACTAACTTAACTTAAAATCTCTCTCAAAAATATTTGAGAATTCTATCCCTTCGTGGTCGCCATAACGTTGGTTTTAAAATTAATATCCAATAACAATATATTATAATTTGATAAATTTTTATTAATAATACATTAACATAAAAATAACTAGAAAGATACTAACCAGCCTGCTCCCAAGAGCAAAAGAGAAAGAGGGAGGAGCTACAGATCTATAAAACAATAACATGACCATACAAATGTGGAGGCCCAGGAAAGATTAAAGGGAATTTTGGGAAATACTAATGAATTTATGGAGGATGCAGTCCAGCGTTAAAAATCTCCATTTATACACCTAGTATTTTTATACTCTTTTTATTGAGTGTCTTTTTATATAAACAAATCCCCTAGTTCTTTGAGTTTAGAAACTGATTCATTTTTTGCCTTTGCAACATTTTTGCCTAGCACACAGAAGGCAATTAATAAAGGTTTGTTGAAATGAACTAAATTTCATTTGGTCCCATTTGACCAGAAAGATACACAAACAACTGGGACATGGTAGGACACTCCAAAGACAAACTTCCATCAGTCAATTATCTTAAGCCAGCTCTGCTTGTGGAGAAAATTTTATCAGAGAAAGAGGCAGTTGGCAGAACTTCCAATTCTCTTTGCCAGTCATTGATCTTGATCAACTACTCCTTGTACCCTGACTGAGGAATGAAGAATCTGGACCTAAAATTCAAATGAACATTTTAAAAATAATTTAATTCATACATCAGGTGACTAGATCACTTCCACTCCTACTATTTTAGATACTAATTCCATTGGAGTAGTTTTCTGGTCAAAGATTAAGAGATCATAGTTTTAGAAGTCTTAAAGGTCATGTGGATCTTTTATATATACATATATAAGAAAAGTACATTTCAGAGAATTATAGTGACTTCCTCTAGGCTGCATTCTCCAAAGACTTTTTGGAGTTTTAAAAGTTTAGGCAAGGGGCAGCTAGGTATCTCAGTGGATTGAGAGTCAGGCCTAGAGACGGGAGGTCCTAGGTTCAAATCTGACCTCAGACACTTCCCAGCTGTGTGACCCTGGGCAAGTCACTTGACCCCCATTGCCTACCCTTACCACTCTTCCACCTATAAGTCAATACACAGAAGTTAAGGGTTTAAAAAAAAGTTTAGGCAACTTTAGCCTGAGGAAAATCTCTGGTGTCAGTATTGCAAAAATAATGTTTGGTCAATAAATTTCTTCTTTCCTTTACCTTTAGTAGGCTTGAACAGCTAATGTAGCCATATCCACAAGGTTCTCCATATTTCCTAATGACTCACCATTTCCCCTTCTTTCAAAACTGTGAAGTTCTCTCCTTCATACTTCCTTTTTAGAATTACCCTCTCTATGGTGCTTTGCCATCTGCCCTCACAAACCATCTGTGAACACTGGTCTAATTAGAACAAAGTGGCTTATTTAATTTGGGTTCTATTTGCAAGGATTTTGCATGTCCTCATATTTCCGTTGGCCCTTCCTAAAAAATTCCTTTTCATGAAATTAATTCAAATATTACTTCTTGGATTTCTATATGTAAAAGGTTATTTTAGGAGGAAAAATTGCTAGTTTTTAAATTTTTTTGACTAATATAGCTGGGATTATTCAAAAATTAAAAGAAATTTATGAACAAAGAAGGGGATGCTAGGGGAAGTAATATTTTATTTTGCTTTCATTAAAAATCCTCAATTAAAAGTTTCTCCTTTTCAATGAGAAGTTAGGTCATTAGGGAACATAGCATTGGATTCATGGTTGAGTTTTCATTCCACCCTCTCTACTCAAAAGGAGAATTTAAGACTTCATTAGGAGGTATTCAAAAGTTATTTTCTCCTTATTTAAATTTTTGTGCCTAGAGGTGTCATTTGTTGGTGACCTTTGGACTAATCAGGTCTCTTTAAACCTGAAACTACAAGACACACTTAACTGAATTTGAACCTTTATAAAGCTGGCTTTAGATTATTGAAAAAAATCATTCTTATATTCAACATTAGAAGCTGACTCCAATTAAATTATCTTAAATGTCAAATATTGCTGCTTTTTCTTATGTTGCTCTTAAAATATTGTTATTTTCACTATCGACATAATTATCATTAATACATATAAACATTAATTTCATTATACAAAGAATTTTTAAAAAACATCAAAGATTATATGTGAAGTCTTGGGCTTCCATTAGGTCCATGTTGTCTTAAGACAAATGTATATGTCAAATTGCCCAAATTTCCTTGTTTCTTTCCCTTATTGAATCTCACTTTTTCCACTGTGTACCGTTTACTTTTTAAATTTATCATCTGCCTAGTGTCCCCAAGTCCAACATGTGAGCCATCTTTGGCATGATTCCCTCTTCCTACTCCTTGTACTCTAAGGGTTCACAATACGACAAAATATTAGTGATTTAGAACACATGCTTGGGAATAAATCAACTGCAATAAGGTGTAATATCTGTGTGTGTATAGATACATACATACATACATTCATATGTGTGTGCATGCCAGTGTAAATAAAACAGAGTAGTTCTTGAGACTTAATAGACATTATTTTCCTACCAGAGTTCTTATTTTATTATAGAACTGTCTTGATTGGGCAGAGATTTAGAGAGCTATATCTTTCAAAATATTTCCTTGGATTTGTATGTCCTTGATGAAAGAATATGTTCACTAAAGATTTTAAAATATATTATTTTCTCATTGATTCAGTTTCTCTAGATCTTTGGAAGTACTTTGGCAATAATTTCCATAGAACACATACCAAGATACAATCAAAATGGATAAAGATTTAGAAATAAAGAGTAGTATTATAAATAAATTAGGGGACCTTGGTAACTATATCTGTCAGAGTCATGGACAAAGGAAGAGTTTAAGAGTAAACTAGAGATTCAGATGATCTTGGGAAGTAAAAGAAATAATTTTGATTATATGAAACTACAAAGCTCTTTCACAAGCAAAACTAATACAATCAAAATTTGAAAAAAAACTTGAAATGGGGAGATTTTATAGCTTTTATCTATAAAAGTTTCATTTATCAAATATATAGGGAACTGATCCAAATTTATTAAAAAAAATTGATCCATTCACCAATTAATAAATGATCAAATAATACGAACAGGAAGTTTTCAGAAAAACAAATCAAAGTTATCCATTGCTACATAAAGAAATACTCTTAATCATTTTTTATTTGAGAAATGCAAGTTAAAACAACTCTGGTATATCAATTTACATCTAAAGGATTGCCTAACAGGAAAAAAAAAGATAAATGACAAATTCTGGAAGAGATGTAGAAAAGTTGAGAAACAAATATACTATATATGGAGTTTTGAACTAGTCCAACCATTCTGGAGAACAATTTGGACATATTAAAAGAAAATCAGGAAAAGCTAGATGGCTCAGTGGATTAAGAACTAAACCTAGAGATGGGAGGTCCTAGGTTCAAATCTGAACTCAACACTTCCTAGCTGTATGACCCTAGGCAAGTCACTTAACCTTCATTGTCTGGCTGTTACCACTTTTCTACCTAGGAACCAATACACAGTATTGATTTTTAAGACAGAAGGTAACAATTTAAAAAAATAAATAAACAAAAAGAATAACACCACAAAAATGAAGGGTTTGATGGGGATTCAGATTCAGATACCAATTCTGACATTTAATAGTAAATAGCATCTAAGATGTTCAGACATCGAGGTCTGGACTTCAAATCTGAAATAGTTTCATTCAAATCCTGCCTCTAACATCTGCTTACTGTACAACACTTCACAAGTGTAGTGGGATCTGTGTACGGCTCTTTTGTTTATACAGCTTTTATGGTTACAGATCAGCTGCTGCCTCATTTCTCATCTTTACCTCACCAGGTGCTTTCCAGGGTTGGTGGTTTCAAGTACTCAAAAAAAATTTAGCTTGGGGTGCACAAAAGGAGTCAGAAATGTTTCCAGGAACTTGAATTGCCAGCAGATTGCTTTCTTCTAAATCCTTGACTTTGGAAAGTATACCATAACATGCTTTTTTTCTAGTGTGACCTGATCTTGGGTGGACATGTCCAGTTTCCCTAATATGGAGACACCCTGAGTGACCTTTGGAGCATGTCCACATGGTCTGAGGACTCTGCATCCTTTACCATGCCAGTAGGTGTAGTAGTCTTTGATTTTTTACCTGCGTCTCTAAAACTGGCAAGATTAAGATCATTTCTCTCTTTAGTCTGTCTTTTTGCTCTTCTTAATTTGGATTCAATAGTGATAATCACAGTTTACTCACAGTTCAGGCATCATGAACTCAGCCAGTGGGCAGGAAAGGACTTTGTTCCCTGGCTTTAATTTTAATTTTCTTTACACATTTCAGAGAAATGGGCTGGGAATGCTTATTTATGTTCTTTTTCATTCATACTTTTTGATTTTAGCTGCTTGTAGTCATCTCCCCTTGACTGTGAGTTTGGCAACCTTGAAACTAGGGTTGCAGGTGGGAAGTTGCATGAAGCCAGCATGGGAGAGAATCCCAGGGAAGCCAGGATTTCTGGAACTTTCCCCTTGAGTGTGCATGCGTGTGTGTGTGTGTGTGTGTGTGTGTGTGTGTGTGTGTGTGTGTGTGTGTGTGTGTATTTGGAGGGATTTAGACTAGAAAGTGAGACAGCCTTATAAGAATTGAGTTAAATCATGATCTTAATATCTTCCCCTTCTGCATAGACTGAGGTAGTGCAAGGTGGGGAAGACTGTTTCTCACATTTTGGGGAAACAAATTTATGTTTGTAATTATATCTCCTAATGTAATTATTTCTTTGTAAAACCTAAATAGAACTTGGGTGCGTGGGACCATCCCTACACTCAGGAAGAGCATCATTACTAAAGGTTGGAGTCATTTGTAGAGAGTCTAAGTTACCCTCCTCTAATCTCCTAATGGGTACCAAAGAACCTTGGAGAAGAAGTTACATGTGATATACCTGGCCTCCAGGTGGTTACACTAGTATGATGTGTGGCTTTTAGAATTTATGTGTTAATTTAATTTGTTGTTTTTTTTTTTTATAGTTGAGTGTCTATTGCCTTTTATTCAAGAAAAACTTGTACCCGTTGGGCTTGGACAAATTTAGGCTGGGTCAGTAAGGGCAAGTCACTTAACCTTCCTGTCCCTCAGTCTCCTCATTTGTAAAACATGTATTTTGGTTTTGATAACCTTAAATATCCTCTCCAGCTCTAAATTTATGATGCTATTATATTAAATAATTCTTTTTTATATCTTAGAGATTCTAGAAATAAATTATATTTAATGCTTATATGTCCTAGCACAGTAGGTTATTATGAGCAAAGGACTTTATAGACTATAAAGTACAATGGAAATGCGAGTTATGATTTTAGAATGTTTTTTACTCCAAATCATACAGAACAGCCATGAATTCAAGAGTAACAACCTGTAATACCATCTGTGTCCTAGAGTTCTTGTGTGAATTTGGGCCAAGTTATGTGACATCTCTGGAGGTCAGTTTCCCTAACAATTAATTGAAGAGATATGTTAGATATTCTCAAAAGATCCCTTGATTTCGAACATTTAAAGAATCTGTAATGCCAAGTAACCTCAAAACAATTGAGAATTAAAGACTGCACAAAATAAAATTGCTTGGTAAAGAGGAAAGAATATTGTGCCATCCCTGTGGGCCCTTTAACAAACCCGTTCACTTCTCTGGCTATCAGTTTCTTCCTCTCTAAAGGGCCAGACAAGACAATCTCTAAAAATGTAAGCATCTTTCTGCAACTTAATATAAACTCCAATGAATAATGCATTAGGTCATTCCACTGAACAGGAGCATGGCCCAAGGAACAGGGATAAGAACTAGCCTCATTGGTTAGGAATTGCTACCAAAGCTACCAAAAGTGAATAGATTAGAAAGAAGAAAAGGCAAGATAGGAGATGTGGAGTGTGGGATGGGAACAAAAGAGACAAGGAAAGTCCCTCAGAGCAGACGCAGTGAAGAACAAGAACAGAAGCAGAGACAAGTTGAAGGGATAAGGACAGCAAGCAGGAGACACTCTAAAAGCAATGACAAGTGACAGCAGGCCAAGAGACAGCCTTAAGGGAGGAGAAAGAAGATAGACCAATTAGGGGAAAAAAATAGTAGTTGATCTGGTGACAATCAGTATGTGAGCATGCTTGCAGCTTTATTCACCTTAAAATAGTAATGACACTTAATCTGCAGTTTTGTAGGTCATCCCTTTAGCCAAAGCAGATAAGCATGCATGTGAGTACATGTGTGTGTGTGTGTATGTGTGTGTGGAGAGAGAGACAGACAGACAGACAGAGTAAGAGACAGAGAGAGAGACAGAGAATTTAAAGAAAGTTTGTTGTGGTGGACCTTTAAATATTTTTCATTTGGAATTTACATTTCATTTTTATAAAATTAAGCATCCCAAATATGTAAAAATGAGAGAGCTAAGTAGAGCAGTGGATAGATCACCAGGCATAGAGTCAAGTAGACATGATTTCAAATCCGGCCTCAGACACTTATGACCTGGGTGACACTTGGCAAGTCATCTAAACTCTGTTTGCAACAGTTTTCTCATCTGGAAAATGAGGATAATAATATCTACCTCCCAGGATGGTTTTGAGGATCAAAAGAGATAATAATTATAAATTGCTTAACACTGTGCCTAGGACGTATTAAATGTTATATAAATATGAGCTCTTGTTTAATTATACTTGAGGTCATGATTAGAAGTGATTGGTTTTCTAAGTCATTCCAAAGAAATTGAAATAGAAACTGCAGCCTTTAATTTCACACATGATCTGGCTTCAGCCCTCCTTTTCACACTGAGTTCACATCACCCCCTTATCTTATACTCTGTACTCTATTCAAACTGCTTTTTAAATTCTTAGCTACTCTCCAAATTTAGCAGGCCATCTCCCTCCTCTATGCTTTTGTACAGGCAGTTCCTATGCCTAGAGTATACTCCCGTTCCTTGTACAATTTTGGGAATCCTTTTTTTTTTTTAAATGCTTAACTTCTGTCTTGGAATCACTACTGTGTATAGGTGCTAAGGCAGAAGAGTGATAAAGGCTAGGCAATGGGGGTTAAGTGACTTGCCCAGCGTCACACAGTTGGGAAGTATCTGAGGCCAGATTTGAACGTAGGACCTCCCATCTCTAGGTCTGGTTCTCCATCCCATGAGCCACCCAGATGCCCACAGTTTTGGAATTCTTAATATCCTTCACTATTCAATTCAGATAATTCCCACTAAAGGAAGCCTAATTTGATTCTCCACCTAATTCCTCAAAATGTCTTATATTACATAACTGTGCATATAGCATCAACGGAGAGTATAAGTTCTTTGAGGCCAGGGACCATTTGGGGACGGGGGATGATATCTTCATTTCTAAAATTTAGGGCATAAAGAAAGCAGAATAAATATTGTGAAAAATAGTCATGAAAGCCCAAATTTATCTGAAAATCTCCTCCTACCAACATTTTAAAAGTTTTGAAACCAAAAATAGAGTGTCAGGAACAACAAAAGTATAAAGTGAGGCAATTTTCCTGTGGAAGAAAAGTTGAAAGGTGGCCAGAAAAGGTCTCTTACATTGGGGCAAGATTGAAGGTCAGCGTGCAGCAAGACCACATCAAGGAGCTTGGCCCAGGCCAAGGACAAGTTCGTTCCCTCCCCCATTAGTTAAGGTTTTGAAATAAGGCCGAGGCCAACAACAAGATGTCCAAACCCTCCCTAATTCAATAGTGGAATACCTTCATGCCTATACCTCCAAGTTCTGAGCGCCTGTGCAAATACCCAGGTAATCCTGAGCCCCAGTACAAGCTCACAATGAGGACTTAAACCTCAGCAAAAGGCAGCCCACAAAAAAATCTGAGGTAAGACCTTGAACCTTGACAATGTACCTAGCAATGGAAGGCAACAGTAGACACTGAAAGAAACTGAATCAGCAATGGGTGGTAACTTGTAATATTTATCTAGAATATTTTATCATAAGAAACTATTACCTATAATGACAATAAGCTAGAAGCTTCCATTATAGATCATGAATGAAGCAAGTTGTCCTATTATCACCATTATAATACAATATTATATTCAATATATATATATAGCAATAAAAGAAGAAATTTAAAGGATTATAGTAAGCAAGGAGGAAACTAAACAATCATTCTTTACAGATGATATGACTTCCTTATAAATTCAATAAAATCAACTAAAAATCTCCTTGGAATGTTCCAACTTTAACAAAATTGCAAGATAAAAAAAGCCACATAAATAGTTAGCATTTTTTATATATAACCAACATAGTCCCATATCAAGAGAAAGAAAGAGAAGTTCCCTTTAATATAATACTAGATAATCTAAAATACCTGAGAGTTTACTTGCTACGACAAATACAGAAATTATCTGAAAATAATTACAAAATGTTTTTCTTACAAATGACATCAGATTTATACATCTGGAAAAATGTTAATTGCTCATGAGTAGGCTGAGCCAATAAAATAAAACTCTATATAAACTCATTTACTTTTGCAGTGAAAAACCAATCAAACTACCAAAAATTATTTCATAGAAATAAAAAAATAAAGTTCATCTGAAAGAACAAAAAGTCAAGAATATCAAGAGAATTAAGAAAAAAACATTACAGGCAGGTTCCCTAGACATATATGTTATTACCCTTCACCTGGACTAAGGAGAACTTTGCATTCTTGACTTTAGACTTTTCTTTATTTCTTCTTCACAACATGATGAAAGCAATTTTCCTAATGCATTGATCTTTTCTCACCACTTTCTGAAGAAGCCTCAGCAGCTCCCCATTGTCTACCAAAAACATTACACAATTTTTTGACTGTTGAACTCACAGTGGGAGAATGTTGCCACTACTTGGGAGAGAAACAACTTGGTATAAATCTCTGCCTCCACCTTTTAAAAACAGAAATCATGTCTCCAACTCTTCTTTCTTTCTGAGATCCTTCATTTTTCTTTCACTAAGATGATTTCAAGTTTCATCTCTATCATAAAGGACTAGCCTGACATCTTTCCCAAAATTCAGTGCTAATTGGGAACTGAACACCATATCCCAGATGTGATCTGACAAATGTCTGATTATCAAAGAAACCAAGTGGGGCAGATGGTCCAGGCTCCATCCTCCATTATGCAGATGTATAATCTGATCAGAAAGTAAAGTGGAGTCTTTTTTTTAACCATTTATTAATATTCATTTTTAACATGGTTACATGATTCATGCTCCTACTTTCCCCTTCACCCCCCCCTGCACACCCCCCACCCATGGCCGATGCATATTTCCACTAGTTTTGTCATGTGTCATTGATCAAGACCTATTTCCAAATTGTTGATAGTTGCATTGGTGTGGTAGTTTCGAGTCTACATCCCCAATCATGTCCTCCTCAGCCCATGTGTTCAAGCAGTTGTTTTTCTTCTGTTTCCTCTCCTGTAGTTCTTCCTCTGAATGTGGGTAGCATCTTTACCATAAATCCCTCAGAATTGTCCTGGGTCATTGTATTGCTGCTGGTACAGAAGTCCATTACATTCGATTGTACCACAGTGTATCAGTCTCTGTGTACAATGTTCTTCTGGCTCTGCTCCTTTCACTCTGCATCAATTCCTAGAGGTCTTTCCAGTTCACATGGAATTCCTCCAGTTTATTAATCCTTTGAACACAATAGTATTCCAGAAAGGGGAGTCTTTTATAGAAGAAAGATTATAGACTTGGAGACAGGATCATTGCGTTTGTCTGGACTTGGACCTGGGCTAACTGGGTTTGAGTTCCACTTCCAATATTTCCTATCTTTGCGATCCTGGGGAATACTCTTCATCTCTTTGAACCTTAGTTACCTCATCTGTCAAATGGAGATAGTAACGTTTCCATTACTTACCTCACAGAGTTTTTGGAAAGAGTATTTTTTTTCAGTTCTTGAAGTCTTATAGAATGTGTGATGGGAAAAATAGTATTAAGTAGTACTAAAAGGGTTGGTGGGATTTATATCCTTGGCTTTGAATAGTAATAAAAAATAACACATTATTATAGTGTTTTACATAAAAGAAACAAATGAAACAAGTATTGTCTACTTTGTGCCAGACACTGTGCTAACCACTTCATAAATACAATTTCACTTAATCCCCACAATAGCCTTGGTAGGCAGGAGCTATTATTATTCCATTTTACATTTGAAGAAACTGAGGAAAATAGAAGTTAAGTGATTTGCTCAGAGGTTGTATATGAACTCGGGTCTTCTTGACTCCTGTGATAGGTGAAAATCCATGAAGTAGTGACATTATATTTATTATATATTTTAAGGCTTTCTAAATCTTTCCCATACTCCTATAAACCTTTTCTACTCTCTTAGTAACCTTTGCCACACTCTTATAAACACTGAGCTAATTGGTGCCCAGGATACAGAACATAGCTCTATGGTTGGTTGCCTTTCATTCCATTGGCAAACTTACACAAGTGGTAGTGGTATACTGCATTTCCATTGTGTACAGTACAGTATTCATCAGCAAAATCCCATAATAACACAAAACCTCTGGGATACAGAATTAGATATATTTTTTAAAAACCTGAGATACAATGAAGCCACATTAAGTGAGCCTCAATACAGTGGGGAACAACTGTATTTGCATTTCTAAGTTTTTACTAATCTCTATCTCTTTCACTAGGAATGTTTTGAAATTTTTCTTAGAGTTGTATTATTCCCAATTTTGTTGGGTAAGATATTCCTGATTATAAATCTATCTTTTACCTTCTGGAATGTCTTACTTTAATTTCTTGGTTTCTTCAATGTGATAGCTTCTAATTCTGTGTGTTCTTGACTGTTGCTCAATTTATACTTCAATTATTTCTTTCTGACTTCTTGTAATATGTTTTTCAACCTAGGAATTACACATTTTGGCCACAATGTTCCTGAGGGATTTTTTTCTCCCCCTATTAAGTGACTGGTATATTCTTTTTTTGTTGTTGTTTTGTTTTTTCGTTTTGTTCACTTTGCCCTCTAGTTTTAAGAGATTTGGCAGTTTTCTTTTATGATTTCTGAAATAAACTCTCTAGGCTCCTTATCTCTGGTATTTCCTTTTTTCATGTATTTCTGGTAGTTCACTGATTCTTAAATTATCTGTTCTAAATTTGTTTTCCAGGCTAGTTGCATTTGCTGAGATACCTTATATTTTCTCTTATTTTTAATAATCTTCTGACTTTGCTCTAATATTTTCTGTTATTCCTTGGAGTCAGTAGCTTTTATTTGTTCTATTCTAATTTTCTGCATATTCATTATTTAAATAAGATTTTGTACCTCTCTTGCCAAGATATTAATTTTATTTCTAATTATATCCAAAGCCCTCATTTCTTTTTGAATATATTCTCTCTAGGATTCTCATTTCCTTTGCAAGAAAAAAAAGTAAAATTTTCAAAAACATTTGTTTCATCTATTCCTGTAACTGTTTTGGAGTCATATTTTCTTATTGCTTTGCATCTTGAATATCCATGTCATCACAATAACTCTTTGTGTGATTGTTCTTTCTTCTAGCTAAGTTCCTTTTAGCTTCTTCTACAATTTTCTGAGAGTAATCTGGGAGCCATCATGTTATCCTCGGATCTCAAGAACAGATCAGATTGGAGATATACAGACTTCCAATGGTCAAAAATGTTCTTATCCAAGGAGAAACCTGATTGTTCACTTCCTGTTCTACTATCTATAAGTTATTGATTTTGGATTGTGTCTAAGCAAAGTCTAAGTGGCACAGCGGATAGAGAACCAAGCTTTGAGTAAGGAAAGCACAGATTGCTGAGTTCAAATTTAGAATCAGGCACTTATTAGTTTGTGGCCCTGGTAATTCATTTAACTCTGATTCCTTCACTTTCTTTCAGTTTTCTTACCTGTGAAATGAACTAGAGAAAGGAAAGACAAACAATTCCAAGAAAACTCTGGATGGGATTTTGAAGATAGACACTACTGAGAAACACTGAACAACTAAATGGCATATCTGTGGACTTGTCTCATTTTGGAATTCCAACAGACTATTGCTGAACTCGGTCACTATCCATCATTTGGAATGTTTTGCTCTTTCAGTGATAAGACTGGACTTGTTTTTGGCCTGGGTTATATACTTGGGTTATTCTGATGTAGGATTCAGCAGAGCCCACAGCCAAAGCCACATAGCTGTTTGCTTCGGAACTTTGCTTCTGAATAGTGTATAGTTTCTGACCCACAACTTTCTCACCCTAGAATGCCACACCTGGATTTAGGTTCTTACTTCAGTCTAGCCTGCATCTGTTGATTCAGAATTGAGTAGTGAGCAATAGACATAGAAGTTGGCACTTTTTCCTGAATCCTGCAAAAGACTATATTCCTCTCTGTAGGTTTGGGAAATCTTTCTGTCGTGCACAACCTTGATTCTCTTTTAAATCCTTGTGCTGTAATGCTCTACATTGCTGTTCTTGGCATAATCCTATCCTTAATGTCTGCAAACTATTCTTTCTGTCTTTTTATGCTGACCTGGACAAGAAAAATGATTACTTGTGATTTTTTTTCCTTGGATTTTCTACCATGAACTTGGTCTGGTATACTTTCTAGACCTTTGTGGAAGAGGTATTGCCTAGAATATATTGAATAAATTGTACTGATGCAAAGATAAATCAGCACAGAAATAATGTTGGTCTTCTGAAATGCTTCATATGTGACCTGTCACTTCACTTTCAATAAACTCCAGTGATTCCCTATTGCCTCTAAAATAAAATATGACATCATATATTTGCCTCTTAAAGTCCTTTATAACCTCATCCCTTCCTATCTTTTCTGTATTATTTTACATTATTCTTCACTTCACACTCTATGATCCAGTGACTCTGGCTCCCTTACTGTTCCTCAAACTAAACATTTCATATCTCTACTAAATGCTTTTTCACTGGTTGTTACTCTCCCACAGAATTCCTATACTCCTCACTTCCTTCTGATTTCTGTGGATTTCTTTAAGCCTGACTTAAAATCCCACTTTCTGCAAGAAGTCTTTTGCAGTCATTTTCTAGGCTCTTTCCAATGAGAATGACACAAATATTACTATATTCATGTTGTTTGCAAATAGGTAATTAATTAATATTGTCTTCCCTTATTAGAATCTGAGATCCTGGTTGATAGGCTCTAATTGTCCCCCTTTCTTTGTATCTTCCCACTTGCCACAGTTCCTGGAACATGGTACTTGTTTATTAAATGTTTATTGACGGGGCAGCTGGGTAGCTCAGTGGAGTGAGAGTCAGGCCTAGAGACGGGAGGTCCTAGATTCAAATCTGGCCTCAGCCACTTCCCAGCTGTGTGACCCTGGGCAAGTCACTTGACCCCCATTGCCCACCCTTACCACTCTTCCACCTATGAGACAATACACCGAAAGTTAAGGGTTTAAAAAAAATGTTTATTGACTT
Source organism: Gracilinanus agilis (assembly GCF_016433145.1). Classification (NCBI taxonomy): domain Eukaryota; kingdom Metazoa; phylum Chordata; class Mammalia; order Didelphimorphia; family Didelphidae; genus Gracilinanus; species Gracilinanus agilis. The sequence continues at coordinate 113,159,360 of NC_058135.1, read as the reverse complement.
GATTTATCTAGATGAGGAAAAAAAATCACTGCTCTAAAACCTATTTGTACAAAAGTGGCAAATGAAAATCTAAAATAAATTTTGAGATTAATTTAGAAGATTGCTACTGAAATGTAAAATGCCTCCTAAAATCTAAAAATAAGTATTTGCTTCTTTATGTGTCCCATATTTTCCAACACTGGAGAAGAAGGAAGATTTAACCACATAAAAAGATAATGCAACTATAGTTCTAAGAACAATTCTAGTTCCTAAGTTTAAAAATGATTTTTAAATTGCTCCTTTAAATGTAGATTGGGTTGTCAGTGAATAACAACAGCCTCGTGACAGTACTAAAGAACCAGTATTCTGGATAACATTTAGCAACCTATAAGGAATTTTTTGTTATGACTATGGTAACCTTCTTTTAAATCCTAATAGCCAATGATTTTTTTTCTCATTTTCTTTATGTTCCTAGTGTCTGACAACACAACTGTAAAATAGGGGAAATGGTTCATATCAATATATTTGGTATAGTTTTTCTTGTGGGGAAACAATAAATATTAATCAAATGAGATGATGCTCTCCATGTTAACCTTATCCTTGAGGAAGACAAAAATTAACAAGTCCATGCAATCTAAATCTTCAGTTGCTTCTCTTATTTATAACTCTTGGCATAATAGATTTCTTCAGTTGTTCATTAGATCAGCAATTCTTCTTTTAATTAGATTCACTCACTTTTCTATTTCCTGTTATAATAGAAAATTCTAATGAATGATGGAATTGTTAAACCTGATTTTTTTTCAAAGAAGGGATCTTGTCAACAACATATAAGTCTTAAAAGTAGATGTTGACCCTAAGATAAAAACATCTGAGGCAGTCTAATGCAAAATATTTCCTATGTTTGGTGTTAGTTCCTTTGAATTTTCTCTGCCATCCAAATGTATAGACAGATTTATTTCTTTAACCTGAGAGTTCCTGTGCCTACGCATTCTTTATAACATATAATCAAGTCAATTCTTAAAATATCTCCATTAGTACAATTTGAAGAATGATGGAAGTACAGAATATATATAAATGACTACTATATGGATTTATTAATATTTTGGGGCACTATGGCTGACTTTTACAATTTTATTTCCTTTTACCCCAAAGGCCATTTGGTTAATTTGTAGTCTTTGTCCTGTGTACTCAGTCCTTTTTCCTGTGCCCCATGAATAAGTTTTGCTAGACAAGGCTTTTTTAACCTTTTTTTCACAGTCCACAAACAATTTTTAGTGAGTCTGTGATTTTGGAGTAAAAAAAACAAACACATTTTATTTAAATATTATTGATTTCCTTTATAGCTTTGTATTTTATTTTATGCATTTAAAATATTATTTTGTGAAAGGCTGATAGGTTTTATCAAACTGCCCCACAGTTCTATAAAACAAAGAAGATTTAAGAATCCTTCAGCTAAACTGAAATGATACTCTCTGTAACTGCCTGAACCTAGAGCTACTTTACCTGGATGCTATAATGAGAAATGTTTTGTCTTCTTTAGTGCTCCCAGCCCGAATGAAATTCCATTAGCTTTATTATTCTTCCCTCTGCCTTCTTCACTACTGCATTTTTCCTTCAGTCAATTCTCTGTTAATACCCCCACCCCCAATGTTTTTCAGTGCTCTAGTTTTATAAGGAAAGAACATTAATCATTAGAATTTTTAAATGATATTACTAAATTATTTAAATTATTCTAGGAACCAAAGGAGATGATTTTTTAAAATGTGACACTTTATGGCCCATAATAGGTAATTATCAATTACCAAGTGAAACATGAAAGAGAATCATCTAATATATGACACATGATTTCTTCACTTCCTAAATTGGATCTGACTACTGATTTATACCAATATAGGGATGAAATGTATGAGAAATGGGAAAAGATGGTATAAAGCCTTTTTAAGAAGGTCATATAATGAAGAATTCTGAACTTTCATTTTAGGCTAAAGGTAAAATTCATAATATGACTGCATATGTGTTATTTCTGACAAGTTTGCCCTAGGCATCAAATATTTCCTGGTGTTCATGCCAGCTTGGGGAATATAGAAAAAAAAAAAAAGAAAAAAGGTCTGATGCTTATATTAATCTCTTTCCACATTTGTCTCCTATAACATAAATTGTTGCTCCATTAGGATTATATTAATCACTTTGCATGATTTTTTTATAGATATTCTTGAATTCAAAACCCTTTCCCCACTCATTTCTTAGCATGTACATTTGCTATTATTAATGTTTCTTCTTCATTGATCTGCTAACTATCAGTCATTTTGAGTCACATTTATAAAAGTGCCATCCCCATGCTATATTTAGATATCTTATAATACCTACATCCTCATTGAAGTAGAGTTAATAAAACATAAAATGCATATATTTTTTTGGAAGATCGTGTATTTCTTCTTGCTTGTTTACAGAATAAATTACTCCTTTGGTGCTCATTATCAAACTGTTGACTCAGAAATTATCAGAACTAGTTAGGACTTTTTAGTCCAAGTATCTTAATTATAATTAAGGAACATGAGATCCAGAGAAGCTAAATGGTATAACCAAAAATGGCCAGTTATTGGCAGAACAAAGATTCAAATCAAGGTTTCTCATTCATGGTTTAAGGCCCTTTCTTCTATGTCATATATAATTGAAATATTTCATGATTCATTTGTTATTTTCTACTGCTTGCCACATGAAATAGTGAATAGAATTAGTGGGTACACTGAGGTGTGTAGATTCTACTTCAGTCCCCTTTTAGTGCAGTAAAGCAGTCTGAGCCTTAATACACTGGGCCAGCTGCAACCAAGTCTTCCAGGCAGTTGCTAAAAATAAAAAAAATAAAAAAGTAACAGGTTTATTGGTGAATAAGGGTTAAGGAGGGAGAATTTAGGATCCAGGATGCTGTAATCACTAATTCTCTCTTTCCCAACCCCATCTAAGTCCTCTGCAAAGAGGATTCTTCTGTTTCTTGAGGCTCCCTAAAACCTCTTCCTGCTTCTTGTTAATATCCCCAAAAGTCCTGTCTATTCTTCCTGACACTGTAAACCCTCCCTTTGTTAATTTATCAGGATGTGACAGGTTCAGAATGGAAAGGATGAACTCTGGATGATGGAATTCAACCCCAGCTGGGCCAGGTCTGAGCTTTGATCCTCAGCTCTCACACCTACAACTGTCTCTGGACCAGGATGTTTTAGTTAAGGTTTGAGAGCCTCTAGGATCTTCTTCAGGGTGGTTCTTCTGGTGAGGAAAGGTTCTACTCCCAGAGAGATCAAAAGGTTTCTCTTCTCTCACTCACAGGCTGGTAGAAACAGGATCAGTAGAGAAAACCTCCTTCTCTTGGCTCCAAGACATGAAGAGTTCTGTTGGTAGTTGCTCCTTCAAAATCTCTCCTCCCACATTCTAGAATCTCCTGTCTTAGAGTTCCCAGCATGTGTTCATGCCAGCCTCTTCAAACCCACTTTTACCTGTACTTAAAATTCATTTATATTTCTATAATTTCTACCATAACACACATACTAAGTGCTTAATCAGTTTTTGTAGACTTTCTTCCAAAAGTTAACATTTTAAAACTTATTTCATAGACTTCATCAATTAGTTCACGTTAAATAAGAAAAGTACTTAAAAAAAGGTACTGATATGACATTAGAGGAACCACCTATGTGAATGGCACATTTCTTTATTGGCAGTGACACAATTTTCTCAGGTAAATTGTAAAAAACCAGGTCGTGGCTTTTGGACTTCAATATGGAAATATAATCAACATTGACCCATAAATGTTGGGCCATATCTCAAACTAAGTAAAAGTATTTCTTGTGTTAATTACCAAAGTTATTCTTTTCTATTTGAAATTATTTTATGACAGGCTTCAAAGATTTTGCTAAAAGATTGGTTCTTTGGAGCCATCTTCTTTACCAGCAGACTTAGAATGGAATTGAAACTTTAGCACTTCTAATATTACTATGGATATTTTTGTAATTATTATTAACTATTGCTGAACATCACTTTGATATTTCCTGTGTCATGCCAGCTGTCTGAATGGGGACATGTGCTGAGAACTGTGGTTTCTTCTAGCAACTTTGCAAGGGAAAACATCAAACTATTATCCAGGACATCTAAGGATTGTTTCTTTGGAACTTGGGATGCTTAGCCTAGACAAGAGAAGACTTATAGATGGTATGACTCAAAGTGCTTGAAATACTGTTGTATGAGGAAGGGATCAGGTTTTTTATATTTGTCCCCAGAAAGGAAAATTAAGAGCAATGAATGAGTGGAAGTTGAAATGAGACAAATTTAGGCTTCCTCCACAAGTAGAATATATAAATTCCATGGAGACAATAGGCTCTCCTTCAGTGGATATATTCAAGAAAAGCCAAATAACAATTTGTTACACGTTTCAGTAAACATTAGTTTTTGGATATGAGTTGGGCCAATTCTAAAATTTGGGTATTCTAAATTTTGCATAATTTCCAAATAATCTATCAAGGAATTGAACTAGGATTGAAAAGGTTACAAATAGATCCAAATCATATGAGTCAGTCAAATTATTCAGTTGCTTCCATTTGAGCTGTGGCCTTTCAAATTCAGTGTTTCTGATAGTCTCGTTATTTGCTGAGAAAATCAAAATCCTGCAGTTTGAGAGTGGAGCATGAAGGGGCTTGACTGTCAGTAAGAAGAACTTTTGTAGAAACAGCCCTGCTATGGCATATAAATCCTAGTCATCCATTCTTTATCATAGAAGATATTTCAGGGGGATTGTGACTGTAGATGCCCTGACTCAGATACGGGCAAAAAAAGGAAAATGAGTCATATTTTGACTGTGTACATTTTGTCATGTACTTCTGTCACAAATATTCTCTGACAAAGAGGAACTAAGCAATTATGGACAGGAAACTTCACTTTCTGAGCTACTCAGATAACTTGCTAGCATTTTATGCAGGTAGTGAATCACTTTCATTATGATTTAAGAAATAACAAGAATTTAAGTCACCTTATTCATTTTTATACCTAATATGCATCATTTTCATTTCATTTTCTCATGATGACTCATGGTCATGGCACTAAAAAAATAAACATCTCACTATAGATAAAAATACTATTGTGAGATTTGGTAGCCTTAGAGAAGAGTCCTAGTTAGAGATTTCTTTATTTTAACCCCTTGCCCCCAAAGTTTTATTGTGATAGAAAAGAAGCAATAAGAGGATGTCTCAAAGACCCATCATGGTGCTGTATAGCCAAGATGTTCAGCAGAGACAAGTCAAAATAATTTTATCTCTTTGCACTATTGGTGGCCTTAGTAGATATGGGGTGACGTGTGGTGGTTACAAGTCTATGAATTGTAGCATCACACAAAGAAATCCTGTCAGAAACCATGGAAACTCCTATAGCTATTGGCAAGTACTTTAGACACCCAGAAAATGGCAGCTTGGCTGTATTTAGAACAACACCTGCAAATCTGGGCAATGAAGCAGATTTTAAATCAAACATGGTAGCAAGTGACAAAGGCCTGTGGAGAAGAAATATTTTATAGTGTAAATCTAGAGACTGGGTCTATCTAGAACACTTAACATGATGGTATACAAAATCTGTAGAGATATAGAATACTTTTTTTTTACTTAAAAACTTGAATTATGACAATACTGAAAATTTTAGTTTCTTATATTTCATGTAATTTGATACATTTCTACAAATTATCATTGCAAAAATGGAAATGAATAAAACCCATGTAGGTCATGTAGGATGATAAATCGGAATTATTAGAGATATTAGATGCCATACAGAAGCAAGGCAAGGGCATTATTTGAATGAATAGAAAAAGATACTATTAATATGTATGGAAGGGAGGCAGAGTCAAGATGGCAGAAAAGGTATACAGTCCCACTTTATATTAAATTATTTTTCAAATACCTTATATAATCCTTCAAAAACAAATTCTTGAGAAGCATAACTCATGAAAAGACAGGGTGAATTACTTTTTGAACCTAAAACAACTGACAAGACCCATGCAAAAAATCTGATGCCCTGGGGTGAAAGTAGAGAAAGCAGCAAGCCAAAGCAGGGCCCATTGCAGCAACAGACCTTGGGGGTGGCTGAATCATCAACAAAGGATTCCAGAGCACTCAACCACATATGGTAAGAGTGACTGCTGGATTTGGATGCAAGACTCTTGTCACATTGCTAGATTTAGATCCTGGGCCACAGTGTCAGGGTGAGGAGAAACACTAGGTTATACCAACACTGGCAATGGGCAGGGGGGAAAGGGACCCTGATCATGTTTCCACAGTGGAAAAGAGTGCTTATAATTACTAGTAGAACAAAACACAGGCCAGGATAGTATTCAATAGACCTTTCCTTATATCATATTGCCTTGGAAAAAATAAAAACATATAGATCAACAGAGCTAGTTATGAAGTCAGCTGCACAAAGAACCTGAAACTTGGAATGATGCCTCTTTCACCATAGTAACAGACTACAACATTAACAGTTTTTTTAAGTTAAAAGAAAAAAGGCTGAAAATGAACAAACACCAGAAAAATAAATTCAACATAGAAAGTTATTCTGGTGAAAGGGAAAACCAAAACACAAATTCAGAAGAAACAACAAAGCCAATACTTCTGCATTCAAATCCCCCAAGTAAAAAATAAATTGCTCTTACATCCAAAAAGAATTAATAGAAATAATAGAGGTAGAAGAAAAATAAGGAAATAAAATGAGATTCCTAAAGGGAAATCATGAAAAAAAGAGGCAACAGATTGTTAAAGGAGGCCCCCCAAAATACTGATGAAATTCATACCTTTAAAATATAATAGGCAATTGGTAAAAGAGGCACAACAATATGCTGAAGAGAAGACATTTTTTAAAAGCAAAATTGGACAAATGGATAAAGATAAAAACAAAAGTGTACTAAAGAGAACTCCTTAAAAGATGTAATTGGCCATATGAAAAAAAAAGGATAGAAACATTCAGTGAAGAAAAGATGTCTTTAAAAAATAGAATTGGAGAAATAGAAAAGGATGTACAAAAGTTCACTCAAGAAAATTATGTCTTAAAAATCAAAATTGAGCAAGTGGAAGCTAAAGACTCCATGAGACAACAAGAAATAATCAAAGACAAAAGGATGAAAAAAATAGAAAAAAATATTAATTATCTCATGGAAATCAATTTACCTGGAAAATAAATACAGGAGAGATAATCTAAGAATTGGATTATCTGAACTGGACTGACTGAAAACCCTGATTTTTTTAAAAAAAGAAGTTATATATCATCTTTCTGAGTCCTTCAACTTATTTTTCTTTGTAATAGTATTGTAAGAGGGAAAATTATGAGACTGGTCATAAATTAATAATTTTATGAATCCAAAGTAGTAGGTGTGAAAGATGGAAAAAATAGGAGAGAGATATATTTTTCTCACTGCTCCATTTAGCTTGCTATTCTGTGGCCAACATTAGGGCCTCCTATCCATACTCATTATGATGTCTAGCAAGCAACAAAACTAGAAGAGAAGATAGCAAAATAAGCTCTTGCCTCAGTTTATTAAACCTTTTCTGTGCCCATTAACTTTCACTCATCACTTCTTGGGAGCCAATTGTGGCTTTTTATTTTTCCTGGGCCATTCAGCAGGGCAGTCCAGGGGGCAGTGTAGGTGACATCACTCTGCCTTCCTATCTCATGATCTCTTAATTCTATTGCTGAATTTTTCTAGCTGCAGTTCTATCTTTGCCTCCAAGTCAAGTAGTCAACAGGAGATGAGGTCATATTCTTGACTCCAGGAAAAGAGGGAGGGAGTTTAAGCCTCCTCCACTCAGTATATTAAATAATATTGGTGATAATGGTCATCCTTGTTTCACTTCTGATCTTATAAGGAAAGCTTCTAACATTCCCTTTACATATAATGTTTGCTTGGTTTTAGGTAGATATTTTGTATAATTAAAAATAATTCCAATTACAATTATGCTTTCCAATGATTTTTTTTAGTATGGACTTATTTTATTTTATTTTTTTAAACATTTATTAATATTCTTTTTTAACATAGTTACATGATTCATGCTCCTACTTTTCCCTTCACCCCCTGTACCCCCCCCCATAGCTGACTCACATTTCCACTGGTTTTATTGATCAAAACCTATTTCCAAATTGTTGTTAGTTGCATTGGTGTGGTGGTTTCGAATCTACATCCCCAATCATGTCCACCCCAACCTATGCGTTCAAGCAGTTGTTTTTCTTATATGTTTCCTCTCCTGCATCCAATGATTTTAATAGGAGTGAATGCTGTATTTTGTCAATGGCTTTTTCTGAATCTATTGATATAATCATATGGTTTTTATTGTTTTTTAATTGATATTATCAGTTATGTTAATAGTTTTCCTTATATTAAATCATTCCTGCATTCTGCTTATAAATCCTGCTTGGTCACAATGTATTATGTAACATACTATTTTAGTCTCTAAGCTAGTATTTTGTTCAGGATTTTTGCATCCACATTCATTAATGAGATTGGTCTATAATTTTCTTTCTCTGTTTTTTGCTCTTCCTGGCATCAGCACCATGATGAAAGAAATAAATGAAATGTTAGAAAAACAGAGATAAAAAGGAATATACCTTCTTCTCAGTAGTACATGGTACATACAAAAAGATCAACCATGTACGAGGGCATAGAAATATTGCAAACAAATGCAGAAAAGCAGATATAATAAATGCAACTTTTTCAGATCATAATGCAATAAAAATTATAATTAACTAAGGTCCATGAAAAGGCAAATTTAAAATGAATTAGAAACTAAATAATCTAATTTTGCAAAACTAGTGGGTCAAAAGAGAAATCAGAGGAAACAATTACAGACTTCATTAAAAAGAATGACAATGAGGACAAAACATATCAAAATCTATGGGATCTAGCCAAAGCTGTACTCAGAGAAAAATTTAAATTCCTATCAACAAAATGGAGGGAGATGAGATCAATAAATTAGACTTGCAACTTAAAAAATTAGAAGAACAAATTAAAAGTCCCCAGATAAAAACTAAAGTGGAAAACATATTGAACTAATAAATAAGACTAGGAGCTAGGACTTTGAAAAAACAAATAAAATAGAAAAAGTATTAGTTAAGCTAAAAAAAAGAAATAAGAGAATCAAATTATCATTATCAAAGATGAAAAGGGTGATCTCACCTTTAACGAAGAGGAAATTACAGTAATTATCAAGAACCATTTTGCTCAATTTTATGGCAATAAATATGACAATTTAGGTGAAATTGGTAAATATTTACAAAAATGTAAATTTCCTATGTTAAAAAAAGTGGAAACAGAATACTTAAACAATCCCACTCAGAAAAAGAAATTGAACTAGCCACCAAGGAACTCTCTAAGAAAAAATACCCAAAGCCATATGGATTCACAAGTGTAATCTATGAAATATTTAGAGAACAACTATTTATAATACTGCACAAATTATTTTATGACATAAGCAAAGAAGGAGTCTTACCAAATTATTTTTTTATGACACAAACGTAGTACTGATCTCAAAGCCAGGCTGACCAAAAACAGAGAAAGAAAACTATAGACAAATCTCCTTAATGAACATAGATGCAAAATTCTTAAATAAAATTCTTTTTTTTATAGTTTTTTTTTAAAACCTTAACTTCTGTATATTGTCTCCTAGGTGGAAGAGTGGTAAGGGTGGGCAATGGGCGTCAAGTGACTTGCCCAGGGTCACACAGCTGTGAAGTGTCTGAGGCCGGATTTAAACCTAGAACCTCCCGTCTCTAGGCCTGATTCTCAATCCACTGAGCTACCCAGCTGCCCCTTTAAATAAAATTCTTACAAAAATACTACAACAAGTTATCACTGTGATTATTCACTCTGACCAGGTGAGATTTATACCAGGAAAGTAAGACTGGTTCAATATCAGGAAAATGATCCACATAATTGACAAGGGATGGATGGTAGAGAATTTAGAACTCACTTTTTAAATGGGTGTTAAAATTTTAAAATATTTTAATTTAATGAAGTAAATTTAAAAAATTAAACCATTATTTAACTTCAAAAACAGAAATAACGCAAAACATCTCTAGTTAGTAGTACAAATAAAGACATTTTTTTCTACCAGACAATGTAATCTAATCTTCAACCCCAACAGAACCTATTCTATTCTTCTTGCTCCATCTAAAAAAGCAAATGATTCCAGAGATCCATACTCAAACAACTTTCTCTCTTCATACTATTGTTTTACACTTGCTCTCCCTGCCCTCAATCTGATGCATGCTCTGTTCCTTCTCACATTCTATTCCTGGAGGTCCAAATAAAACAAGCCTGTTTGTATATCATAGGCTCTCAATCTCTCAATGGTTCTCATTAACCATGTAATAATTACTGGATCTCATAAGTACTGACCTGAGATATCCAGCTATATGAATTCCCTCTCACATAGCTTACTCAAAAAAATGCATACACACACACACACACATGCACACACATAGTGGAACATTTCAGTGAGTCTATTTTTTAAAGACTTAGAATTTTATCAAATGAAAATAAATTGTATATTTAAACCTAGTCAATTCTAAATGTCAGTGCTGCCATTCTGTCTTGAGAAAGGGAGATTATACAGCTGTGAAGAAGGGAAAGAATTGGTAAATCTGGAAAAGAAGTACCTTTAGATGACATTTAATAAAGACTATTTTCCAGAAAATTATGTCAATGGTCTTGTATAATTAGCAATTATAGTTCAATAGTTCTATTTAATATCAAACTCAAAACAATTTCTGAGGTTAGCCAAGCTAAAGATGATTTGATAAATATGTGATAAATATATGAATGAATTAAAGCACTTTCTTCATTTGCACTTAGAAATACAATTCAGACAGTTTGATACCTCGATTTTCTTTCTATACCTCTGCCTCCTTCCTTCCTTCTTTCCTTCTTTCCTTTCTTCCTTCTTTTCTCCTAGTAAGAATTTCCAATATAGAGAAGCAACACTGTTTAGCTTTTTCTTTTAAGATACTCCAGTAATTCTGTCATGTGTTATGTTTCTTCCAGAATGTTTTAGGAGTTTAGATAACTACAAATTCCATTGATATTTTAATATTGTCATCTACATGTTGCTTTCCATTATGTCCTTAAAGTAAAAAAAAAGGTAGTTAATCTCAAAAGACTGTCCTCTGTTGCTCCAAATTCTTCCTCCAACTTTCCACTGCAAATTGGTAACACACTTTTTTGCTTACAACATATGATGATAGCATTTTCTCTGGCATAGTTCATTGCTATCTCTCCACAGGTTCTGTTTATTTAAGCTTATAGAGACATATCTTAAATCTCTTGCCCAATGTCTTTCCTGTACAAAAAAAAATGTTCTGAACCAATCTTGAAATTAAAATTTTGTGAGTAGGGTTGACAGATAGAAGTAGAAATGCCTCAAAGATAAAATGCTTATTTGTGCAACTCTGACTGTATGGAGAAATGCCATGCAGATGAAAAAAATGATATTGATTGATTGATTGATTGTGATCATGTAGTAAGAAAAATGGCAAAATAAAATAAGCAAATTGTGTTTTCTGCTAAATCAGTATCACCCCCACACTCACACACACATACACACACACACACACACACAATAACTTTACTATTAAAGGAAAGTGGTAGAGAAATATATATATATATATGAGGAAATAAATTAAAGAAATTAACCTCTCAATCACAACTTCTTAGCAAAAGCTGTGCTTTATATTTTACCTTAGAGTTCCCATTTTCCATATGCTGTCACTTAGGTTATCATTGACATATTTTTTCATATATATTTAGGTTGTGCCTTGGAAGAGCATGTCGTAATTCTCAAAGAGCTTCTCATTTCTAGTTCTTGTGAAGGTTTTCAAAGTCTCTGTATCAATAGATGCTTTTAAAAAAATTAGTATCAAAGATATGTATGTATATGTGTTTATCATTTGTAATTTAAGTCTAATATCTATCTATCTATCTATCTATCTATCTATCTATCTATCTATCTACATACATACATACATATATATCAAGAGAAAGACAGAGACAGAAACAGAGAAAAACACAGAGACCAAGTGAGAAAGAGACCGAGAGAGAGTCTATGTGACTTGCCAAGGTCAGACAACTAGTAAATTTCAGAGATGAGACTTGAATGTAGGTCTTCATAGCTAGTTTTTCATCCATGAATTCTAACTGCTGTGCTATAGCTGCCTTTACATTCAGAAAAAAATATGTAAAATGACATTGCCTAATCTATTCTCTGTGAAGAAATTCTATTACCTCCAAATCACTCATAAGTTGACTTAGAATCATGCATAATCTAATTTTTTATCAGTTCATCGGTTGATGAATATCATTGAATTTGTTTATGATTGAATTGATTGCCAGAAAATAATTAGACCAATGAGTTCTCTGTTCTTCTCTAATTTATCTAATGATATTCTCATTTTTAGAATAGAGTAGTTAATAACTGTCATTTGAAGTTAATATATTCCCTTTCATTAATGAGACGATTAAGAGGTTTGAAAAACTGGAACTAAATTTGTAGGGAAACAAAAAGTGTTTAATGAATCAAAAAATACATTATATTGCCTGTGTTTGAACTTAATATAGGAAGAAAATATCTTGTAGGTATTATCTTGTATATATACAATATATACAAAAATATATTGTACATATACAATAGTATTTTATAAGTGGCTTATACATTTAAAATTAAATTTTAGAATGAAGAAATAATAAATCATTATGCATTAAAAAAACTCTTACTTTCCCTCTTAGAATCAATAATGAGTATTGGTTCTAAAGTAAAAGAGTGGTAAGGGCTTGGCAATGGGGGTTAAGTGACTTGCCCAGGGTCACACAGCTAGGAAGTGTCTGAGGTCGGATTTGAAACCAGGACCTCCCGTTTCTAGGCCTGGCTCTCCATCCACTGAGTTACCCAGCTGCCCCCTAAATCATTATGTATTGATGAGAACTCAATATTTTATATTTCATAAAAAATGCAATCTCAGAATAAAGACTTCAGAGGTGTTCTTTTCCAACATTACACTCAAGAAGAGAATGTTTTTATAACATTCCTGAGTTACTAATCATTCCTTGAATACTTGTAATGACAAGAATCTCACTGGAACCTGTTCTTTGGCTAAATAATTTGAAACATTAATTCAATTTTTTCACTCAAAATCTTACTCCTTGAAACTCTTACAAACTGATCCTAGTTTTGAACTCAAATAATACAGAACAAATTGGTTCTAGATGAAATATTTTGGGCTAAAGTGGTAAACTTCTTTGATGCAGGGAACTCTTGAGAGGAAATTCTGCCAGTGTAGAACCACAACCATTTTTCAAACTGTAGTCTTAGAAAATTGGAATTGGAAAAATTAGAAAAAAAAACTGGAATCTGAGAAGGTAAATGAACTATCCAGGGCCTTATAGATCAAATATGTTAGAGGGGGAACTTGAACCCAAATCTTCCTAAATCTAGGATCAGCTCTTTATTCACTTTAGCAACTTACTTTCAAAGAGATTTTATATGAAAATAATTTCAATAGAGAGAGCACTTAATCATTCCAAATTTGAAATTTTCTAATTATCTCACTCTTCTAGTTACCTCTTCCAAGGCACCCTATTAATATCTTCTATAAAACCTGACTCACTGAACTGAAATGAAAACTTCAAATTTGACCCACCTAGAGATAACCTATTTGTTCTATTTAATCAATAAACAAGAATTTCTTGTTGAATTCTATTTAAATTGATTATTTGCATTCTGTCACAACAAGTAGAAAGCCTACATCTGACTGTCTTAAAGCTGACTTCCTGAGATAAGTGAATGAGTAAGCATTTCAATAGACTTCCTAGTTATACTAATTACTATGAAGGTAAGATCATTCCTAGGACAGGAAAAAAAAATCTATATGTCCCCAGAAGCTCTGTGACATACACAAATTTACCAAATCTGGGATTTCTGTGTTTTGCTTTCTGGCATCTCTGTTGTGTCAAAGCTGTAGGTTGTTAATTGACTTATTTTTGCACAGATTAGTCAATGACTTAAGGAAGGAATATTTACTCTTCTGTCCTTTCAGGCTCCATTAGGGCAGTGGTTCCCAAACTTTTTTGGCCTACTGCCCCCTTTCCAGAAAAAATATTACTTAGTGCCCCTGGAAATTAATTTTTTTAAAATTTTAATAGCAATTAATAGGAAAGATAAATGCACCTGTGGCCATCACTGCTCCCCTGGATCGCTGCAGCACCCACCAGGGGGCGGTGGCGTCCACTTTGAGAATCACTGCATTAGGGCATTATTCAAATGTCATCAATAGTATCATAGTGATTGACTACTGGTCTACAAGTGTTTAAAATATACTTACCACCACCTACTTGTGAAGAACTGTCTCAGAATTGATTTTTCATGGTACTTGATGTACCATATTGTATTTGCTTGGCTTATATTTTAACCAGCATGGAAAATTCATAGAAAGAAAACTCCTTCACTATTGTTAATTATCCTATCACCTAATATCTCTACTCATAGAGATTTTCTTGGAACACTGAATAGTTAAAGGACTTGCCCATGGTCATGAAGCTAGTATGCATTAACGTTAAGACTTTGACATGTCTTTCTAACTTAATAGCTGGCATGCTATACACAATTCTATACTTAGAAATTTAATACTATGTCACATGTTTAAGAGAAGAACAGAACTCTGTTTTGCACTACCATGATTGTTTTTAATGGTTGCCAGTCTTTAGAGTAATACATAGCATAAGAAGAACAGAATTTTAGCTCAGTGCATTAACGTCTTGTTTGGAGGTTACTTGTTCCCCGAAGTAACTACAGTCCTTTGTATTTTGTTTCATGATTTTATAGTAACAAGTGTACTACTATTTTTGTCCTCTACTCTACCCCCAAGATCATTTGTCATGTAGTTCTATTCGTGTCTACCCTACTCCCTTTCTCTTTCCCTGAAACAATGGTGGAAATGCAATCTTTGCCACTATGTCCTTAATCTGATCAGTCATATAGTCTTGGTTTTAAAAGATTATTACAAAAATGAATAATATGGAAATAGGATTTGAGTAATAATATATCTATATCTATATCTATATATCTATATCCCATTGAAATTGCTTGTCAACTCTGGGAGGGGGGAGGAAAAAGTGAAGGGAGACAAAAAGAATCATGTAAGCATGGAAAAAATAAAAAATAATAATAATAGTTAAGTAGGAAAGTATTGGAGTTTGTTAAGTTGGAGAATGACATGATCAGACGTGTTTTAGAAATATCTCTTTGTTAACTAAGTGGATGATTGATTGAGAAGAGGAAAGACTTGAGAAAGGGACAGCAATTAGGAAACTATTGTGGTAATCAAGGTAAAAGGATATGGTGGTCTGAATTAGAATGGGGGTCAAATAAAAAGAAAAAGGGGATGGACTTGACAAATATTGTGGAAGTAGAAATGACAAGGTATAGCAATTCAGATATGCCTGCTATAAGGAAGGGATCAGTTGAGGATGCTTCCAATTCTATACATTTTGATGACTAAAAGGATGATGTTATTATAGCTGGAAAAAAGTGAAATTTCAGCAGATAAGAAGGTTTTGGGAAAATATAAGGAGCATTTGCAAATACAATGAGACAATCAGGTCAATGATGTTCTTCCGTAGGTGTAGGTGATACAATGTTTGTTCCTGATTCTTTAAATAGGACAAGGTCAATTTGGATTTATATATTTGAGTCATTTTTATTCTGTTTTTTAAATCATGTTTTATATTAACAAATATTTGCCTGACTCCACATAGCTAAGTCTTATGCATCAAAAGTTTGTGAGCATGAAAAGTCTGATAATTTTGTTTAAATGTCCTCTATACACTTTATAAGAGTAGGTAATTTATTTAGTGTTAAGCATGAGAGAGTGGACCAGTGTGGATCCTGGTCAGGAAAAAAAATAATCTCACTTTATAACTTGATATTTGGGCTAGAAGGTAAGAGATAAAGATAGAGTACTATAAATCATAGCTTTTTTTTCAATTTTTGTGGTATGATAGTTTCTTCCTGGATGACATACAAGAAAAAGAGTCATAATAGAAATAGGATTATGGAAGACAGAAAAAGAGAATTGGCCAATTTTGCAAAATGTAGTTTCTGACAGCAAAGGCTGTTTTCAACACATTTAAAAATGTATTTAGGCTTTTTGATGTTTTATGATTTTTTTCCTTCTTCACAACTAACAAAGACAAAATCATCTTGCAGAGTGATAGTCTACATTTTGGCCCTCCAGAGAGCAATTTATACCTATAAATATATCTCTTACCTTAAGTCATCTTTGTGCTAAATATTTTCATATAAAATATTGGAGTATAATTAGTTAATGAGTTATCTTTATTTTTGTATAATTAATAATAGCTACAGGGAAGATTATAAAAGTAGTTTCCCTTTATACTCAAGAAGAACAAAAATGACATCATTTATTCAAAAATTATTAATTTAACAATCTTCTCTGGGCCACCTGGTGTTCCCTTCATAGTGAGAGTTCTTGAAGTTGTTTTTCTATGATCCCATATGGCCACGCTAGGATGGGGAGTAAAATAATGATATATTCTGTGTGTCCATATGATGATATCCTACCTCACAGCTATGAGCTCTATGTCTGATTTCCCAACATCCTGGGACCACAGTTCCTACTTTGATCATTTGCTTGCAAGTTATATTTATGATCACGGGCTAAAAAAATGACACACTGTAGTTTCTCCTTTCATTTCCCAATCATTTATTCATCTGGTATTATTAAATTCTAAATGGAGCCATTGTCAGATGAGCCAAACAACATTGCTTCCATCTACTCCAAAATTTTGACTCAGTTTCTAAAATGTAGCATCTTTTTATCACTTTGTAAGAAATGACTGACATAGGGTAAAACAAAAAACAAAAAACAACCTAAATGGATTTCAACAAAAACCTTAGCATAATTTCTGGATGTGATTGAAGAAAGAGTAATATGAGATAGTTATAACAAAAATAATAATGTGTTTTCTCCATTGGCTCTACATATCAGTCAGGCAACCTCCTGTCATTACTTTTGGTTTTTGCCCTTAGCTTGTTGCTTTAAAAACAGAATTTTGTTTAGGGAAAAGTAATTCAGTTTCTTTATGTGCTTATTCATGCAATTTTACTAGTTGCTGCATTAAGGCAGTGTGGTAAGTTTATGTAGCAATATAAAAAATTTAAGATAAAGCACAATTTTAACTCCATAAAATATATTTCATTAAAATATGATTATACAACATAAATATATGGAAATGAATATAATTTAAATCAGAAATTATAGAAATATTAGATATCTCTAAATTTCAACCAGTTTGATACTTCATTTGTTTCTGCTTTTCTCTAATTTTATTTTTGTTACCTTACTCTCATTTTAAGAATCATAGAAAAATTAAAGCATTAAATACATTTTACATTTTTTGTCAAATTTTACATGCTAATATGCACAATTGTTCATTTTGGATATTTACTATAATGCTATTTTGTTTATTAGTTTTTCCTAGATTAAATGATGCAATTTTATTATTTTCTGACATTTTGTTATTGATATTCTCTCCCTGCTTCTCATCCCTCTCTACTCCTCACAACAGCAGATAATATAATGTATGTTGTACATTCCCAAATTCATCATGCTGTGAAAAGAAGACTCATATCATATATGCTAGAGGAAAATTCATGAAGAAATAATGTGAAGAATAGTATGCTTCAATCAAAATTCAGACTCTGTCAGTTCCTCCTATTTTAGTGGATCATCTTATTGGTCATGATTCCCTCAGAGCTGTTCTGGAAATTTGTGTTAAGTCATTCATAGTTGATCATCGTACTTTGTGCTGTTATTGTGCACAACACTCTCCTGGTTCTGCTCACTTCACTTTGCCACATTTCTTGTGTCTTTCCAGGTTTTATTTTATCATCTTGTTGATCATTTCTTATGGCACAATATTATTCCTTTATAATCATGTCACAACTTGTTCAGCCTTTCTTAAATTCATGGACATCCATTCACCACAGAAAGAGCAGCTGAAAATATTTGTGTACAAGAAGGGCCTTTTCCCCTCTCTTAAACCACTTTGGGATAATGTTATTTGTTTTTAATGCTAATGATTCTTAATTTAAGTAAGTTTCAGCATACTGATGAACTTGTCAAGATATATGGATTGTAAGAGAGACAGAGAAAGAGAGAGATAGAGACTGAGAGACAAATGAGAGAGACAAAAAGCAACAGAGAAACAGACAGAAAGAAAACTACAGAATCACAGAGACATAGACTTAAAAGAGACAGAGACAGAGACAGAGATGCTTCCCATACTTAATTCCTGACTATATGCCCAACTAAACTCTTTTTAAAATTGTATCATTTGATTTTCCCCAAATACAAGTGAAAAAGTATTTCTGGGGGCAATTGGGTTGCTCAGTGGGTTGAGAGCCAGGCCCAGAGATGGGAGGTACTGGGTTCAAATCTGATCTCAGACATTTCCTAGCTGTGTGACCCTGAACAAGTCACGTAACCTCCATTGCCTGAAGGTTCTTACCACTCTTTTGCTTTGGAACCGATACACAGTACTGATTCTAAGATGGAAGGTAAGAGTTTAAAAAAAAAAAACTGCTTCCAATATTTTAAAAAGAATTTTGAGCCTCAAATCCCCACACATATACACTGAGATGGTAAGCAATCTGATATAGATTTTACATATGTAATCATATAAAATAATTTTCCATATTAATACTTTTTTGGAAGAAAACAAACTAAAAAATAAAATTCAAATGAAAGTTGAAAATTTTTTGATGTCTCTTTTTTTCCAGTTTTAGGCTCCATTAGTTCTTTCTCTTGAAACAGATGATAGTTTTTATCATAAGTTCTTTGGGATTGTTTTGGATCATTGTATTTGTACGAATAGGTAAGTAATTC
Source organism: Gracilinanus agilis (assembly GCF_016433145.1). NCBI lineage: Eukaryota > Metazoa > Chordata > Mammalia > Didelphimorphia > Didelphidae > Gracilinanus > Gracilinanus agilis. The sequence continues at coordinate 113,140,415 of NC_058135.1, read as the reverse complement.
ACAGTTAATTAATCATATGGTATTGCTGTTATTGTATACAATGTTCCTTAGGTTCTGTTTATTTCATTCTCCTTCAGTTCAAAGTCTTTCCAGGGTTTTCTGAGCAACTTGTGCTTATCATTTCTTATAGCACAATGGCATTCCATTACAACTATAAATTATTCAACCATTCCCCAATTGATGAATATCCTCTCACTTTCCAGTGCTTTGTCTCCACAAGAAGAACTGCTTGAAATATTTTTGTACGTATAAGTCCTTACTGTTTTTTGTTTTGTTTTGTTTTCATCTCTTTGGGATGCAAACCTGGTAATGGTATTGCTTGGTCAAAAGATCTGTACTGTTTTATAGCCCTTTAGACATAAGTCTAAATTGCTCTCCAGAATGGTTGAATTAGTTCACAATCCCCCAACAATGCAATAGTGTCTCAATTTTCCCAAATCCCCTCCAAGTTTTGTCATTTTCCTTTTCTGTCATAATTGTCAATTTAATAGGCATGGGGTGGTACCTTAGAGTTATTTTAATTAGCATTCTTTAATAGTGAATTAGAACATTTTCATATATGACTATAGGAAGTTTCAGTTACTTTGAGAACTGCCTATTCATGTGTTTTGAGGATTTTTCAATTGAGAGTTAACTTGACTTCTTATATATTTGACTCATTTCCCTATGTATTTAAGAAATGAGGCATATATTAGAGAGATATGTAAAAAAATTTCACCATTAGATTACTATGCATTATTCTCCACCCTATACCACAATTTATCCTTTTCTCTCTCCTTTCATGCTGTCCATCCTCAAAAGTGTTTTCTTTTGACCACCACATTCCCCCAATTTTCCCTCTTCCCTATCAGCATTCTATTTCTTCATCCCTTTTAACTTCCTCTTTTCCTGTAGGGTAAGATCAATTTTTATACCCAATTTTAAGTGTTTATATTCTTCCCTTGTTGAGCAAATTCTGATGAGAGTAAAATTCAAGTAGCTTCCTCTCAATTTCTCCTTCTTCCCCTCCATTCTTAACATTCTTTCACATTTCTTTTATATGAAATAATTTACTCTATGCTATTTCCCCCTACCCCCTTTTCCCATGGATTCCTTTTTCTCCAATCTTAATTTCATTTTTTGGGGGGATATCATCCCATCATTTTCAATTTACCTTCTGGCCCCCTGTCTAGCTATACTACCTCTCATTGTCCTAAAATAATGAAAAAAAATTATTTGAAGTTTCTTCACTTCAAAGAAGGAATATAAACAGTTTAACTGAATTGAATGTTTTTTTTAATTTATCTTTCTTATCTTTATCTTTTTATGCTTAAGTTTTGTATTTGAAAGTCAGGTTTTTCTTCCAGCATTGGTCTTTTCATCAGGAATGTTTTAAAGTTCTCTATTTCATTGAATAATAATTTTTCCCCCTTAAAGGAGTCTAATTTTAAGAAATTATTTTCTTCAGTGAGCTTTCAAATTTCCTTTTACATTTGGCCAATTCTGCTTTTTAAATAGCAAATTTAAAATCCTACTCAATGGATTTTTGTGACTTTTATCAACTGCCCTATTCTGTCTGTTAAGGAAATTAATGCCTTTTTAGTGCCCCTTTTACCAAGATCTTGACTTGTTTTTTCATGATTTTCCTGTATAACTCTCATTTCTTTTTAAAATTTTTCTTCTACCTCTCTAATTTCATTTTTTAAATGCTTTTTTAAGTTCCTTCATTAATTCTTTTTGGGCTTAAGACCAATTCATATATTTCATTAAGGCTGTGGATGTAGCAATTTTTGATTTTGTTGTCTTCTCATGAGTTTGTGTTTTGGTCTTTCCTGTCACCAAAATAACTATGTTGATTCTTTTTGTTATTGTTCTTTGCTCATTTTCCAGATTTTTTTCTTTTCTTTTCTTTTAACTTAAAAACTATTGAAGTTGAGCTCCATTCCTGTGGTGAAGGAAGCATTGTTCCAAGCTCCAGGTTCTAGGTGCCTTCAGAGCTTGCTCTTGGGATATATGTTTTCAGTTATGATGTAAGGAGAGGTGTGTATAATACTCTCCTGACCTGTGTGCTGATCCATGAGTAACCACAAGCACTCTCTTCTACCTTGGAACTGTGACCAGGATCTTCTGCTCCTCTGTGGCCAAAAAAACTGATATATTCTTGTGTTCCTTCTCACTCTGAGAACATGACCCAGAACTGAGAACTAAATATTTGTATGGACAATGCAGCAAAAGTCTTTCACCCAGACCTGTCAAAGGGAACTCTATAATATTCTTAGCAGTGGCCAGACCCCTCCCTTACCATCTCCATCTTGTTTTTAAGTTGTTTTGGGTTGAAAAAATATTTCACTCCATCTTCTGACGATTTTGCTTCTTTAGAATACATTTTGACATGTAATAACTTAATTTTTTGGAAGGTAATTAGGTAGAGATGAAGTGAGTCTTGTACCTTCTCTGCCATCTTGGCTCCACACCCCTTCCCCCACAACCAGACTCTATATAAATTCAAGAATACATACGTTCCCTGAGCCCTCTTTCTTCATCTCTCCCTACTTGAACAACTACTACCACATTTTTTTCTCCCCCCCCCGCCCCGCCAAAGGTTTGCAAAAAGAAGTGAAAAAACTAAGTTGAGTGTTCTTCACAGTTGGAGGAGGTTTGAAAAATGATATGCAATATTCCCCAAATCCTCTCACTATGCAAAAACTAAAGAACACTAAATAAAAACAAAAGCACCCAGTTCATTTAATTTAGTCTAAATTGTTGCAGAAAATTGTTACAGTTGCTGAAATTTGAGTTGCCTAAATAATTTGTAAATATTTGCCTCTCCTATTATCATTCAAAGATATTCTCATATAATGTTCCTTTCTTCATGACAGGCAAACCTTAATAAATTAATTGTTTATTAAATTAGTAATTTATTAACTAATAAAATTTATTTAGAATAATTTGATTAATTAAAATTAAATCAAAATTGATTTTAACATTTAAATTGCATAAATAACTAAATGAATGAGCTAAAATCATTTAGTCATAATTTTGTATTTACTATTATCCTCATAAAAGAAGACATAAGTACTTATTAAGGATCTATAACATGTCATTCACTTTGCTAAATGCTTTACAAATATTATCATATTTAATCTTTGCAACAACCTAGTAAGGAGATAGGTCCTATTATTATCCCCATTTTATAGTTGAGGAAATTGAGGCAGAGGGAAGTTAAGTGACTAGCTTAGAGTCACAAAGTAAGTGTCAGAGGTTGGATTTGAACTCAGGTTTTCTTGATGCAAAGACCAATGTTCTATCCACTTCACCATTAGCAACCTCATGATATAAAGAGAAAGGGAAGAAGACTCCCTAGAAGAAATTTATATTCTAAACCCCAGTTATGATCATATGGGAAGACATGAACAAGCATCAAACATGATTGGCAGCCCTGGCTAATTGTACTGGAAAGGACATCCACATTTGCAAAAAAATATATATACATATTTTTCAGATTAGTGCTATCCTTTTTACCTTACTCTCCCTCACTTGTTATCTAATTCAGTTGATTTTAATATGCTTTGTGTTATGGATCACTTTGGCATTTAGTGATGACTTTGGGATCTATTTTCAAATATATAAAATAAAAAACAGAAGAATACAAAAGAAACCAATTATATTGAAATATAATTAACATTTTTTTAATTCACTGACTTCAGTTTAAGAATCTCTGTTCTAACCAATGTGTAATTTGGTAAAATAATGGACAACTGATTTTTGAATCAAAAAATTTAAGCAAATATGAATTGAAATTATTTGTCTAATTTACTGGGTAAATGGATAATTAAGGTGGTCTCAAGGTTGCTATGCCATTCCCATTAGGATATCCTCCTAATGTATGATTATTCTATCTGGACATTTTTCTAAAACTACAGGTTGAAAATATCCCAATTTACAAAAGAGAAATTTTGGGTACCATTTTTTTTCATAATCTAGTTAAAATGTAGTACCTTTTGATTCATCCAGGCAGTTTTTATTCAGGATGGGCCATGATGATGGTTACTGCTCAAAAACACAGGTAAATGGAGTTCTGGCTACACATGGGGAATGCACAATGCTCTTATTACATTTTTATGGCCTGTCATGGTGCTGTTTTATAATGAGTGGTTAGCAAGCTTAGTGGGTGTCTATTCATCCTGAAGCCAAATATTGATTTACATGCTATCAAGTAAGAAGACCCAAGCATTGCAGATTTATGCTCATCTGCTATCTGTATATCTTTACATTTCATTCTAAGTTCATTTATCCTAAAAAACCCAAATAAAATATTCATCTCAACAATAATCTCTACTTTCAAGCAAGCAATTTGGTTTCAAATCTCAGCACAATATTTCAGGATGGTGCCACACTAGCTCCCACATTCAGTTCCAAATTCCTGAACTTTAAAAAAAAAAAAAAAGGAAGCCAAACCCAATTATCTGCAGGTGGATTTTCAATACAAGGAAAACTGTGATTTCTTTCCCCTCTCAGCATAATTAATTGGCTTTAAACCAGCATATAGTAATTTGTCAGCTGGAGATAACCCTTTATTAATACTTTTTAGTATAGATTGTTTAGATGCTGCTGAAATTTAAATCAGTAGGTGATTTTTTTTCTCCTTCAGGACTCTATATTGCCACTAAATCCACAGACTAAAATAACCATAATTTACACGTAATTAAAAAAAAACATTACTGAAGAGAAAACAATATAATACAATAAGGATCACAGCATCCAATTGCTTGAAAATCTTCTTTGTCATCTTGAAATCATTATTTCTTTTGTGGGAATAACTGGGAAACCCCAGTACAATAGGAAAATGCTGATTCTTTACAAAATTGTTATAAAGTACATGAGAGGAAATCATTCTGAGCTTTTATTTTTTAAGACAAAAGCTTCAAACTCTTTGTATTAGGAATTACCCCTCCCCCCATTATACAATAAAAACGCCCAAAGCCTTTGTTTTTAAAAGTATGATATTCAAATTCAGGTTATATTTAGAAAGAAAAAAAAACATTAAGTGCCTCGCAAAGAGTAAAATAAAAGCTACAGTGCTCAGTACTACTAGATATAACTAGATATAACTCATAAGGGCAATATATATACCAACTAGTAAATCACTTAATAGAAACAAATCATTCCTATTGGCCCATTTCACCTGACCTCTCTCCAGGACCTCTCATCATCTGTATCACCAAGGTCTTTGAGGTAGGCTGACTGGCTCCCTGACATTGACTTGTCTACACTCAACAAGTTCATGGGGCTTCTATGAAAGAGAGGCTCTAAAATTTTTATTCAGTCTTTATTAATTTTTGTTCTGTTTCCAAAGAATAATATGTTTCATTATTTACTTATTAGATAATATAAATTGTGGGCATGGCATGGTTTATGGATTCTTGAATGGTAAAATAAATCCGGTATTTTCTATTTAGAACTGGGATAGTCATTTCTTTAGCTTAACATTAATTCAAGAAAATAGCCTTCTTCCTTTTTTTCTATTTAGACAACTCCAAGAGACTCATGATTAAAAAGAAAAGTACACCACAATAGAAGGAAGAGTTGGAGTCAAAGTGCAAAGTGGAACATAACCACTCTTTAATTTTGCCATGATTTTTTCTCTTCTTTAAGTAATATGTATCTTCTTTCACAACATGATGAACATGGAAATATATATTATGTGATAATATATTTACAACCTTTACCATATTGCTTGCCTTCTTGGGAAGTGGGGAGGGATAGGAAGGAAAGAGAGAACATCGATTGCAAAACATCAGAAAATGAATATTTAAAAATTGTATTGACATGTAATGTAGAAAAAATTTATTTTAATAAAAAAGAAAAAAAATTGCATTCCAGTGAGGGAGATATATAATTAACTAGTTATATGTGAGTTATATACAGAGTAGATAATAAGAANCAGAGTTCATAAGTACTCTGGTAGCATGGAACTAGCATGATTCAAACTGAGAAGATGAAAATTGATTTTATCCCTGTACATTTTGGAACAGGTAATGCTTTCATAAAATTTAGCCATTCAGTGGGCCTTTGCCCACACTCTCTGCATCTGAAACTTTCCCTCTTTTTGGAAAAATCCATATCCCCATCTCCCTTTCATAGAACACAGAAATCAATATAGTTGGACCACAAAATTTATTAGGCATAACAAAAATCAAAGAAAAATATGTTAAATACTTTTTACATTGTACTCTCCACACAACCATTTCCTGCCACTCAATAAACTCAAGAATTATTTGATGGCAAATGATGATGCTTCTTCTGGATGAGTGAACTAGAATCAGGATGTTCAGTTTAGGATAACACAGCATTTGAGATGATGGAAGTGATCAGTGCTGGTTGCTGGTATCTCAAGTTGACCTTCTGCCTACCCAAGCCCAACCAAAACCTCCCACCAATCTATCTCTCAAAATTGAGACCTCTGTCTCAGTTCAAATCCTCCTTTGATATTCTCCCATCAACTGAATTTGCACCTGCTAGCCTCTGCAAAGCTCAGCTCATTCCAAGTTCTAAACAGCTAACTGTCAATCATTTTGCTTTTCATATTGCATTGCAAAATATCATTACATTCCCTATTGCTTGAAGGATCTAATAATAAAACTGTCTAGATTTTAAGCCATTTATGATCTACCCCCTCCTCACCTTTCCAGACTTTTTTACACCTTACTCACCTCTGTATATATTGAGGTCCTGCCCTTCTTGTTCTTTCCTTCATTTATTAATCCATTTATTTATTTATCCATTCATTCATTCATTCATCTGTTCATTTATTTATTTATTTACTTATTCATTTATTTATTTATTTGCTTATTCCGTATTTATTTATTTATTTGTTTGTTTGTTTATTTGTTTATTTATTTATTTATTAGTCTTGTCATTTATTTGTTTGTTTGTTTATTTTTTGGTTTGTTTGTTTATTCATTTATTGTCCAAGGTCACACAGAGATAAAGTAACTGAGGCTGGATTTGAATTCCAGTCTTTCTGACTCTGCTCCTGGCACTAACCTCGATGTATATTTACTATATCTAAATAGAGAAAGTGTAGTGAATGCTACTGGAAAAAGATGAGGTTTCATTTAAAAGAAATACTCTTGTATATATGTCTTGTAGGACCTGCTTCAAAACATAACTTCAAAGAATGAGAAGTGAGTGGGAATTTTTTCCTGCTATACACATAGTCTTATTGTTCTTCACATAAAGCACTCTCTCACAACTGTGCCTTTTCACTTTCTATTCTTCATGCCTGGAATGTTCTCCTTCCTGACCTCCACCTTCTGACTTCCCTGACTTTCTTCTTGACTCAGCAGAAATCTTACCTTCTTCAAGATGCCTTCCAATGTCTATCTCACCTCCATCTTCTCCCAGTCTTTCCCTCTGAGATTACTCCTAATTTACATTAGGTGTCTGGTCTGAAAGTAGTTATTTGTGTTCTGTCTCCACTTTATTGTGAATACCTTGAAGATAGGGAATCTCATTTTTTGACCATTTTTTTTGTATTCCTACAAATTAGCACAGTATCTATAATCTCTTAATAAATGGAGATGATCACCAACATAGTTGATTGTTTAATTGATCTTTGGTCCTAATTCTCTCAAAACTGTTGATTGAGTAGTTTATCTTTTAAAGTAAGACTGGTTCTTTGGGAAAATCACTTTGACAGCTTAGTCTAAGATGGAAAAGAGTAGGAAAAAAAAACTTGAGGTAAGATTCTAGGAAAGGTGATGGACTGAAGATACAGAATGAGACATATAGGTTGAGACTTGGCCAATATATTAATTTAATTTGTTTTTGACTATGTGAATTTGTTATGAGGATTTCATTTAGATTTTTTTCTCCCTCTCTCCCTCTTTCTCTTCCTTCCTTCTTTCCCTTCATCTCAGAGCCAGAAATATCTGGGCTCCAGATTCTGAATGACAAATGTTAGCTGCATGACCATCAGTAAGGCAATACACTTCATTGTGCTTTAGACTAATGGTTCCAACCTCAAATCTGAAACATGGCCATTAAATATAAGCGCCATGTTATCTTTGAACACTTCATTTTTGTATTATCTATTCACTCTATTGTATTTTTATTGATTTCACTTAATAGTTCCCAATTATATTTTAATCTGGTTCAGACTGCATTAGGGCAAATTGCAGGTGCCCTGCTGGTATTGTATTTGTTACTTCTGCTTTTGGCAGTTTATTAAGGCCATAAATTAAAGAGAAATAGCTGATCTGTATTGGTAGAGAGTTTCCTAATCTTGGATTCTTCTCTTCCAATGAAATCACAGGAAAAAGGACAACTAAGTAGCACAGTGGTGCCAGGCCTGGATTCAGGAATACTCGGGTTCCAATTTGGCCTTAGAAATTTCCTACTTGTGTGACCCTGGTGAAGTCACTTAATCTTAGTCTAGTTATCTAACCATTTTTGCTTTTCTATCTTAAAATTGTTACTTAGTATCAGAAGGCAAAGGTTTTTTAAAAAAGGAAGAAATTAACTAGAATCCATACTGTTTGACCTCATATCATCCATTTCATCAGTTTCTAAGCAGAATATTTCCAGTTGCTCTTATGGTTTTTAAATCCTGAATTCCAAAGATGTATTGGCCCCCTCTTACACAGTTGGCCTAACTCCCTAAATAAAGTTCTCCCTCCTTGAATCACATTAGCTTTATTCAGATTCACAGTCTTCTAATCTGTAAAACAATTATTTGTGACTATGGCATGTTTTCCCTGTCAAATTGTGATTTCCTTAAAGGCTGGGAATGTCTCTTAAAAAAAAATCTGTGTATCCCTAGAACCTTTGCACTTTATTTCATTCATGAATTTTTCTCTAGTGGAAGCAATATGTGTTTTGTTTAACAATATGGAAATATGGAAATATGGATTACATGATAATATATGCACAACCTATGCCATATGACTTACCTAATTGGGGATGGGGGAGGGATGGGAGGGCAGGAGAGAACATGGAGTGAAAAATGTCAGTAAATTAATATTAAAAATTGTATTGAATAAAGGCAACTACAGTATATATGAACTAGACAAACTATATTACTAACATTAGTAAAACCACAATTGAACATTTTTAGTACTTTAAATAAAAATCTTCCATAAGATTTTACAACAAAACAGAGTAATATCATAACTCTTTGTTGTGGTTAAAGCAGCTGATAGTTTCATCTTTCATGGTAGTACTGAAAACTTCTTGTTTCTTTTTTTCCTGCCTAATTTTTTTTTACAGACACATTCCATGAGTATAGATTTCATTTAAAATGCTGCTAGAAGCTGTTGCGCATACACATATCATTGCAAGATTAGTAATTTTTACCTGTTTTCGCTGGGTAGGGTTAATACAATTTCTAAAAAGAAAAAAATTTTATTGACATAATTTGGAAAAACTTAAAATTAAAAAGAAAAAATAAAATGTTGGAGAAAATATACCATCTTAATTTTAGCAGGTACTTTGGGAGGAACAACATTTTCATGCAAAGAATTGCTGTTAATTAGAAATATTCATTTTTATTACAATTAAAGCTCTTTAGGGCATGCTTCTATCCTAATTTTATGAAGTCTAAGCAAAATCACCGAAGTAACAAAATTCATTTTCTTTAGGAAAATCTTGAATTCAGAAATTTTTACTCATGAATGACTTCTCTCTGATTAGGTTAAACTGTGCAATTTAAAGTATTTAATGACGGGTGTAATTCAATGAAACAGAATGTTATGATTTTTGTCAGTGCTCACTGAATTAAAGCTTTCCGGAACTCTTGCATTGCTTAATAAATATCTAACTAGTCTTAGCATATGATTATGTTTGGATATTCTGTCACTTGAAATTAATATTGATATGAACCCTTCTGACTGTAGATAAGTTGGTCCTCAGAAAAGAGACTAAGATCTGATCACAAGTCCCATATTCTAAGGCTTTTTAGTTTGGCATTACCTCCTAAAGTTCAAATTTGTCAGAATTCCTCTAAGAAATTAGGATAAGACATCTGTTCATTTGTGAACTTTAAAGTGTTCAATTTAGTGTTTGAAAAAACCAAGATAGAATGCTGTAATTAAAGCTTGCCTTAGATTTGGAAGCAAGCGGATTAAATTTAGGTTCTTTCAATTAGGGTGACCTATGACTTCTTCATACCTTAAGGTCTCTGGGTTTCAGATTCCTCTCTAAAATGGAAATGAGTATGTCCACACAATTCACCTTGTAGAGTAGTTACAAGGATCAAAAGAGAAAATATATGCAAAATGCTGTATAGCTTTACAGCACTTTAGAAATGTAAGCTAGGATTAAAAGAGAGATAAATTCTTAAGAATCTTCTGAAATCTTGGCAAATGCATTTCAGTTGTTAATTACCATAGAATCACATTTTACAATCATTATTTCTGTAGGGAGAAGGAAAATTAGGTGCAAGAGAATGCAACAAAAATTTTGGTGATTATCATTCAGGTGATACAAACACAATTCATATGAATTAACTTTGCTGTAAAATTGAAGTACATAGAGTTCAGCTAACAAAGAACACTGATTTCTCAGCAGATATTGATGAGGGAATCTGCATATGACAGTAAGGCAATCGATGATGGAGACGTGGCATGTGTGATCAAAATACTCAGTAGATCATAGAACTTAAGAGCCAAACATTTTCATGTGAAAATCCTTCATGTGCACTTCCAGTATGAAGCCAACCCTGGCTCTAATCAGTTAACATTTCATCCAAATTGGCAACTAATCATGGTGATGTTCTGTCCCTATGGGGTTGTTCTTAATCATACTGGAAACAATTTAGCCATAGAAGATCAATTTATGAATATTAGTCTGATAATTTGGGGAAGTTCATTAACTCCTTTAGACTTGTAAATATTCTTTTAACAACATGCAATACTAAGTCTGCTAGAGACTCAAAAGCATTCGTTCCTCAGCACCACCCCTAATTCTTTAGTCTTTATAGCTTATTTTTACTAATAAAGATCTGGGTATATTAATAAGTAGCATACAATACAGGAGAAACATGATATAACACTGGCCAGGAAGTTCTGGGTTAGAATCCTACATTTACCTTTAAAACAAAAGTTTTATAACACTTTTAAAAATAAAAAAGATGGTCATAGCCTACTTCTCAAAAAATCACATGATTGATAAATATCTAAGTCTGAATGTAGCTCCAACTGTTCCTCTCTCAAGACTGAGCATTCACTACCTAGCCTCATAAAGACAATGAATTCTGAGGTACTTCTCAATCACTCTAGCCTCTAGTTAATCAGTGAATTTATGCTACCAGGATATTGTCCTTCCCTCTCTCCAATGTCCATATAAGCATCCTACCTTCTGTAGTTCCGTGAGAAGTCTCATATCTTCAAGGCTCTGCTCCTTCCTTCCCAAGGCAGTGGCTTTTTATGGTGTTTCTTGATTATATTCTTGTCCTGACTAAATACTATTCTGGTAGTTCTGATTTTTAAGAAGTTGACAACTTTAATAACAAATCCTACACTAGGACAAGGAGATTGTAATCTTGGAAACCACACAAAGCTATAGCATTGGGATAATAATCTGGGAAGCCACAACAGAAGTGCAGCACTAGGACTTCCACTGCACTTCAGAGAAAGGGTGATTATTCTTTGAAAAAGGTGGAAGCAACAGCAGCCAAGTCTCTGGAGTTGATTAAAGTGTGGGAAAGACTCAATAGCCAAAGGCTAGGGTGTCTGGGAGCAGTTTAGATGCATTAGTCTAAGGCTAAGATGTCTAGGGAGTGGGACTCTAATTCATCAATACAAAAACCATTTTGAGAAGTTGAAGCAACTGCCAGTTATAAGAACTTTACACATTGCAAAATAGCACATCCTACTTTATCTAAAGAAACAATAAAGGATAATATATGGACCACTGTGTCTTGAATCATTCAAATATGCACATATGGCATAAATTGCTAGGATGATTTTGCCCTCATGTTCATTTTTTTTGTGATTGGAAGAATAAATATGATTTCATCTTCTCTCAAGGCTTAAGTTAGTTTCACAAATTGAATAAAACCTACATCCATCTCTTATCTCTACCTGTCTCCAATGATATCTCTATAGTATTACCAAATGACCTACTGGACACCCCTAGCTTGATGTCCTGTTAGGAGGCACTTAGTTGGCACAGTGGATAGAATGCTGTCCCTTAAATCAGGAAGACATGAGTTAAAATCTAGACGCAGAAACTAAAGAGCTCTGTAACTCTGGGCAAAAGGAACTTATATTTGTCTCACTTCCTTCAATTGTAAAATGAAGATAATAATATCTACTCCCCAAGGTGTTCATAAGGTCAAACGAGACAGTATTTGTAAAAGTGCTTAGCACAACACCTGGCACATAGGTACTTTAAAAAATCTCCTTAATTTTGAATGAATGAATGGATAGATGAACTGCTCCATTTTCCTCTTCAAGTAATAGTTGTGTCCTAAGATTATGCTGAATTTCAATTTCCTTTTGCTTTTGTTTTTGTTTTATTTTTGATGAGAATGTCAAAATTGATTGACATTTGTAGAGTATCATTTTTTGGCTGTTGGATAAGTGTTTTAATGAACTGCGTATAAATTAAATAGTATTTACAGGTATTCTAAACACTGTGCTATTCTTAGCATCCTTTACCACTATTTTGCCATTGTCTTTGAGGAAGTAGATGAAGGCTGCCCAAGATGGTATTATTCTATTTTTATGCATTGCTAAGGCCACATAATCCATGATTTAGTGGCCATCCTCCTGCTGATGAGATTGGGAATACTTAGGCTGGTCTTCAGAAAGCTGGCTTTGGGGGCATAACCAAGATGGTAACTTAATAGTGTAATGGGGAAAATTATGTTTGGATGAACTGAATATTAAAAAGGGTTGGTCACCAGGAATTGAATAAACATAAATTCCAAAATGATTTTTAGCAATTTATTTATAAAATATAGGAGAGAGTGAAAGTAGAGAAATGAGAAGAAGGTAGAGTAAGAGACCTAACTGAACAAACTAGATTATGTGTTCAAGTCTTGACTTTACTCCAGCAGGGCTCGACAGGCCCAGCTAGAGAGCCTAAAAGTCAATTAACAAGGGTTTTAGCCATAAGATCCTCCCAATCAAGGGCCCCTCCGTAGGCTAGTACCTGCAGGGAAGCTAAGGGAGTCAGCTTTCACTCACCCATGTGTAGTTCTAAGGAGAAATATAAAACAGTCCAAGGTCCTCAGCCAGATCTCCTCTAGGTCTGGTTCAAGGTGAAGAAGTGAAGTGAAACTGACTCACAGGAAGTTTTCACTCCCTTTTAAAAGCATTTCTTTTGCGTCACTTCCTGTGCCTTCCTCCACTCTACGTGACCCAATCAAAACAAAGGCTTTGCTTAGGACTGCCCAAGGGGCAGCCAGTCAATTCTGATTCATCACCCACTCTTGCAGACAATTAAATTGGAAATCCTAAAAAATCAAAGGAGAAATGAATAAAATTGAAAGTAAAAGAACTTTTGAACTAATAAATAAGACAAGGAGTTGGTTCTATGAAAAAAATAAAATAAAATAGACTGAATATTGGTTAATTTGATTTTAAAAAAGAAAGAAGAGAATCATTGATACCAGTATCAAAAATTAAAAGGATGTTCTCACCTCTAATGAAGAAGAAATTAAAGCAATTATTCGGAGCTATTTTGCCTAATTTTATGGCAATAAAACTGATAATCTAGGTTAAATCGATGAATATTTACAAAATATAAATTGCCTAGAAGAATAAAAGAGGAACTAGAATACTTAAATAATCCCATCTCAGAAAAAAGAAATTGAACAAGTCATCAAAGAACACCCTGAGCAAAAATCCCCAGGGCCAGATGGATTCACAAGTGAATTCTATCAAACATTTAAAGAACAACTAACCTCAATACTATACAAACTATTTTGCAAAATAAGCAAAGAAGGAGTCCTACCAATTTTTTTATGACACAAATATGGTATTGATTCCAAAGTCAGGCAGACCAAAAACAGAGAAAGAAAATTATAGACCAATTAACTTAATGAACATTGATGCAAAAATCTTAAATAAAATACTAGCAAAGAAACAATAGCAAAGTTATCACAAGGATTATTCACTATGAGTAGGTGGGATTTATACCAGGAATGAAAGGCAGGTTTAGTATTAGGAAAACCACCAGCATAATTGATCATATCAATAATCAAACTAACAGAAGTCACATGATTATTTCAATAGGTGCAGAAAAAGCCTTTGACAAAACATAACACCCAGACTCGTTGAAAACACTGGAAAACATAGAAATAAAAAGTCTTAAAATAATTAGTAGTATTTATTTAAAACCATCAGCAAGTATCATCTGTAATGGAGATGTTAGAAGCCTTCCTAATAAGATGATGAATGAAGCAGGTATGCCCATTATCACTGCTATTATTGAATATTATACTAGAAATGCTAGCTTCGGCAATTAGAGAAGAAAAATAAATGGAAGGAATTAAAGTACGCAATAAGAAAATTAAACTATCACTCTTTGTGGATGATATGATGGTATACGTAAAGAATCCTAGAAAATCAACTTAAAAACTATTTGAAATAATAATTTTAGCAAAGTTGCAGGACACAAAATAAACCCACATACATGATCAGCTTTTATATATATTTCCAATAGAATTCAGCAGCAAGATTTAGAAAGAGAAAATTGATTTAAAAATCACTCTAGACATAAAATATTTGGACATCCATTTGCCAAGACAAACACAGGAATTATTTGAACACAATTACCAAACACTTCACTCAAATAAAATTAGATTTAAAGAATTAGAAAAACATTTTTGCTCATGCATAGTTCAAGCTAATATAATAAAAATGACAATCTTACCTAAATTAAATTACATATTTAGTTCCATACTTATAAAACTACCAAAAAACTATTTTATAAAACTAGAAAAAATAATAAAAAATTCATCTAGAAGAACAAAAGGTTAAGAATATCAAGGGAACTAATGGAAAAAAAATGTGAAGGATGATGTCCTAACAGTACCAGATCTTTAACTGTACTATAAAGCAGTGATCATCAAAACAATCTTGTACTGCCTAAGAAATAGAAGGGTGGATCAATGGAATAGACTACTGGTAAATGACTTCACAAATCTAGTGTTTGATAAACAAAAAGGTCCCATATTTGGGGATAAGAACTCACTGTTTTACAAAAACTGCTGAAAAATTGAAAAACAATATGGCAAAAATTAAGTTTAGATCAATATCTCACACCCTATACCAAGATAAGGTCGGAATGAGTATAACATTTAAACATAAAGCATGATATTATAAGTACATTAGGGGAATAAAGAATAGTTTATCTGTCAGATCTATGGAGAAGGGAAGATTTTGTGATAAAACAATAGATAAAGAATATTTCAAGATATAAAATTAATAATTTTGATTATATTAAATTTAAAAAAAAAGTTTTGTACAAAGAAAACCAACGCATCCAAGATTAGAAGGAAAGCAACAAACTTGGGGGAAAATATTTTAACAAATATCTCTGATAAAAGTCTCATTTTTCAAATATAAAAAGAACTAAGTAAAATGTATAAAAATCAGGGGCAGCTGGGTTGCTCAGTGGATTGAGAGCCAGGCCTAGAGACAGGAGGTCCTAGGTTCAAATCCGGCCTCAGATACTTCCCAGCTGTGTGACCCTGGGCAAGTCACTTGACCCCCATTGCCTACCCTTACCAATCTTCCACCTATAAGTCAATAAACAAAAGTTAAGGGTTTAAAATTAAAAAAAAATGTATAAAAATCCAAGCCATTTCAGAGTCAAAAATGGTCAAAGGATATTAATAGGTAGTTTTCAGGTAAAGAAATCAAAGCTATCAATAATCATATAAAAATCTTCTAACTCCCTCCTGATTAGAGAAATACAAATTAAAACAACTCTGGAGTACCTATAAGATTGGCCAATATGACAGTAAAGGAAAATAATCAATGCTAGAGGGAATGTGACAAAACTGACACTTAATGTATTGCTGGTAGAATTGTGATTTGATTTGGCCCTTCTGGAGGCCCTTCCATAATTTGGAATTATGCCCGAAGG
The DNA here is from genome assembly GCF_016433145.1 of Gracilinanus agilis. Taxonomy (NCBI): domain Eukaryota; kingdom Metazoa; phylum Chordata; class Mammalia; order Didelphimorphia; family Didelphidae; genus Gracilinanus; species Gracilinanus agilis. Next base: position 113,124,335 of record NC_058135.1, on the reverse strand, counting down.
TCTATAAAAGAATGCATAGCTTTTGAGCCCTCAGTACTACTATAATGTCTTTTTACTATAGAGATAACAAAAATGACAAAGGACCTGTTTGTACAAAAATATTTATAGCTGTGCTTTTTGTGATGGCAAAGAATTGGAAACTAAAGGGATGTTCCTCAATTGAGAAATGCCTGAACAAACTGTGGTATATGATGGTGATGGAATACTATTGTCCTCTAGGGAATGAATAACAAAATGAATTCAGAAAGAACTGGAAAGACCTACATGAACTGATGAAGAGTGAAATAAGCAGAACTAGTAGAACATTATACATAGTTACATTAAGTGTGTATATATATATTATGTGAATGTACATATATATAAGCAAAATATATATGAGTGTATATATATATTAATTGAAATATTGTGCAACAATCAAAATGCGATAGACTTTGCTACTAATAGCAATAAAATGATCCATTAAAGAATTGCAAAGCATATTTTGAGGGACTTATGAGAAAGAATGCTGTCCACCTATAGAGAAAAACTGTTGGAGTAGAAATGCAGGTGAAAGCTTATGATTTATCACTGGTTTATTTAGATGTATAATTTGGAATTTTGTTTTTATAAGATTATTCTCTTACAAATATGAATAATATGGAAATATGATTTGAGACTTAATATATGTACAACCCAGATTGAATTGCTCATCAACTCTTGGAGAGGGGAGGGAAGAAAGGAGGGAAGACAACATGAATCATATACATTTTGAAAACATGTTTAAATTTGTTATTAAAATAAAATAAATAAAACTAAAAAAACTGGCTTCACCATTCAAACTAGATATAAAGTATTTCCATCAATTTTCAGTACAATAAAAATTTATTGAACACTTAGAAGAGATTGACATTTTAAATTAGAAATGATTCGTTAGCACACTAACCTTTAAGCCTACTTGAAGAATAAGATATATACATTAGCCAAAATGTAGGCTGCATGAAAAGTGAATTAAAGAGTTATGAGGAAAATATTTGTTGTTCAAATAAAATGTGAAAAAGTCTGTTATTCTTATCTTCTCAAAAGAAAAAATATCTAGCAGGCTGTTCTATTTATGTGACAAAATAATCATAAAGATTGATTTTTTTTTCTTCAGATTCAGTTCAAATCATTTGGATAATCAAAATCTTAAGAATGTGGAGAAAAATTTCATTTGAAGAGGGGAGTCATATCAACAAATAGTATCAGAGAAAGATCAGTATGTCACATATGTATATATGAATGTCCAATCATTTGAAAAAATTCCTCAGGAACTATTAAGGTCCATTGAACTATACTGGATATTTGAACGATTGACTAGACTGACTCATATCTGCAAAAGTCTTTATATCTTGAGTTCTTCTTGACCTTAGCATGTGAATTTCTGGGTGTTATATAAATTTAATATAGAAATTTCTTTGCAACTGAAATCATGAATCTCTAGGAAAGGACTTAAAGGTAAAGGTCAGATGAACAAATACAAAGACTAAAATGTCAAAAACTCAGATGCAGTATGAGTCTCATGACTAGGAAAAGTGAGTGATTTCAGGAGTAGTGAAAAGCACTTACTCCAAAAACTATTTCCTATACATTTGCAGTCAAGTTAAATTTCACATTTAGAGATTAGATTAGTTTAAGGCTTTATTGGATAATAGGTTTCAGGTTTGGAAGGGAATATAGAAATCATCTTACCTCATGCTCAAATTTCAAGATGAAACTGAGACTAAAGGAATTTGGTTAGACTACATATCAGGATTAGAATCCTGATCCTATAATTCATAATTCAGTGATTTATCATTATAAAATAATTATTAAAATATGTGGATATCTTTAGGAAGGGTCACAACTTAAATCTTATAAGTTATTTAGTGTGGATGATTTATAATAAAATCCAGTGTTTCAGCACTGGTAGAGTTTTAATAATAATAAGAGAACTGAGGGCAAGATATCAGAGCAACTTGCTGAATTCTTTGTCCTTTGCATGAGGAAGAAGGCAGGTAATACTTGCTAATAATTTAGGATAATGATTCTAAAGCATTATTCAATAGGAAGCTATTTCCTGTATGAGGAGTACCCCTGAAGGACATCTCCTGGGCCAGGTTGGGCTCATAGTTGTGGGGAGTCACTGGAGGTAGAGATCTAGGAAGAGTTTTCATTGTTAAGGAAAGTCTGGAAACTTCTGTATTCAAAGAAAGTATGAAAAGGTAGGCAAGAATGCCAGTGACAACATAAAAGAAAATAAAATAGAAAAGACTTGGCTGATGGAAGACAGGGGGAAAAGGTGATGCTAGGATTTTAAGTCATGGGAATTGGTTGTGCCATTCTGAAAAGTTAGAAGTTTGGACAGGAAAATGATGAATTCTTCTAGTAGACATGGTATAACTTAGTAAAAGAATCTGAAGTTTTTTCCACTGTATTGCAAAAAGGCAAGATATTTGATGCTACTTCCTAATGTCTCTTTCTGACATCTATAAGGATGATATTAGAAATTAAATCTTGTTATATTAATTTAGGAATTAGAAGTAGGCTTGAGAAAGAATTGGAGTTTTAAAGAGATCTGAGAAAGTGCCAGTTTCAAATGTTGACAGTTTAATGGTTTTTTTCTGTGACAGTCTCTGGGTTTGTCAGTTACTCTTAGGGGGAGCAGTTACTCTCTCTCTCTCTCTCTCTCTTTTGGAGTGCTGAGAAGAGGTGACATCTTTTCTCTCTCTTATCTGAGATAGAAGGAAAGGAGGGAAAAAACCCAAAGGAGCTAAGTGATTTTCCTTTTCCAACTTGAGAAACACTAGTGACTGTCTTTTGCTGTTTCATAAATTGTTTTTATATCTGAGAAGACCAAAGAAAGACCTGCTCTTTGGTTTGGACTCTGAGTCTGCTAAGGCTCAGAGTCCTAACTTGGTTCTTGCTGAGGCTCAGCCAGCTAGCCTTTGTTATTTTTATAACTTGGAGACCAAGTTAAAAATTATAAACTTCATACAAGGATAATAGTATTAGTTTTATTGTAGAATAGTGAAAATTAGGGTTAATTAGATGAGGAAGGATCAGTGTAGCCTGTAGAAACAGGAGAATTGGTTCCTTATGGAACCAGGGAATTTATTTGGGTGGAGTTAGAATTGGAGTTAGCAATCTTTTTTTTATCCTTATATTATACATTTTATATATAAATAGTGTATTATTATATAACAAGAGTCTCCTTAGCATCCTTACACCTGTCTCTGAAGAGTTCATTTATGACCTCTCTTCAATTACATAAACTGAAGATACTTTGTAAGCACAATAAGCAGAATATCAAATCAATTTATAAGCAATAATCAATTTAATTACATTTATTTCTACACATAATAATTTCTTCTCCTTTTTCATCTAATCAAATTTGTTGTTTTAGGCCCTTCCTTGTTTTACTGTACTATATACAAGTTGATAACTTCTTAATCTGAAATACAGCTTAAAGGGGATAAGTTGATTTAGTTATTAGAGGGATTTTGTTTTAGTTTGTGTAGACATGGGAATGATTTTCAAATTCTCCAGTATGTGAGAGGTCTGAAGTAAATACCAAATATAGGAATTCAAAAGACCCCAAATAAAAGACTCTCATGGAGAGACACAGGTATTATACAGGTTGTGGGCCAAGATAGTAAAACAGTTTCCAGATCCTAAGACAATGCTATCTGGAATGCTATATCTACAATGGTTGGGGAAGTCATATTTCTCTAACATTAATTCTAATGCCAAGAGCTCAGCTCAAACTGATGATTTTCAGTCTGAGAAAGAATAAGTGTTTAATAAATATTTGCTATCTGACTTTGTCAGATTGAAAAAGCTTTGTTTTTTTACCTTTAAAAAGATTACAGTTCATTCTTACACAGATTTCTTATCTAAACTTTTCATTTATCACCTCAGATAGGCTAGTTTTCCCCTTCTCTGTTGTCTGTGATGTTGTCACATCAAAAAGCATTAAGGAGGGAGGAAAGAAAGCACATGGAAGCAAATTATGAGAACACAGAAAGTAAAATTTGCTTAGGATCCAATTTTGCTCAGACTCAGCTTTTCCAGTATACATGATCAAGGCTAAAAATAAAGTCCCCATTCTCTTTATTGCAGCATAATTTTTCAAGGTTTGCTTGACTTTTTTTTTCTGGAAGAAAGTGAACTGTGAACCTCTAGTAAAGAATGAGAGAAAATTGGCTATTTCCCCCTCTTCACCCCAATCTCTGCCTTTAAGCACACTAAAGTTTTTCTGACCCTAAAATAACCTTTCTTCATTTTCCCACCATCCATTCTTTTCTTCCTCCTTTGGAAATCTAGCTTCTACCACAGTTTTGAATAGAATTAGATGTCTTCAACTTCTTATTCACCAAATCCAAAAAATTGTCTCAGTCTTAATTCACTTGTTTTCTCTCCAGCATTTTATATGATTTACCATTCCCTGCTTCTTAAAACTGTTGTCCTTTGGATTCCATGGCTCTTCTACATTTTTTGCCATTATTTTGATTGTTGCCAAGTTATGTTACCTTATCTATGGGTATGTGTTCCTCAAAGTATCATAAGTAGAAACTTTTACTCTAATTTTGAGTGTTCTCCTTTGAGGATTTCTTCCACTTCTATAGCTTTGATTCAAAACATTTTAAAGTGTCTATCATGTTAAAGAAACTATGTTAGATGTTGGGGACAGGGGAAGAGATGATGGTCATTTTTTATATAAATGTTGACAAAAAATTTAACTAGTCCTGTGATGATGGGATTAATCCTACCCTGCCCATTTTTAGATTTAATCATTAAAAGTATAAACACCAACCACTTAATTCTCAAGTAGGGGAAGTCTGTAACCCACGTGTGCAAGAGTGGGTAATGAATCAGAACCGCCCCCGGGGCAGTCCTAAGCAAAGCCTTTGTTATGATTGGTACATATAAAGTAGAGGAAGGCATAGAAAGTGACATAAAAGAAGTGATTTTAAAAGGAAGTGACAACTTCATGTGGGGCTTCTGCTTCTTCATTCTTCAGAGTTGGAGACTCTGCTGACTGGACCTGAGACCTTGGACTTGGTGAACCTGTTCTTAAATCTCCCCCTTTGAGCTACCACATGGTGAGTGAAAAAGACAATTATTTTCCTAGATTGTTCTGAAGGGACTCTCCTCTTAAGAGAGGCTTCGTGACTAAAGCCTTTGCTTTACTCATCACCAGGACCTCAGCCCTTAGCCCTGGGCTCAAGGCTGAGCCCACTTGTTTGAGGACTAAATAGCCATGCCTGGGTTGAGCCAGGGGCCAGAGCAAAATACTTAGCATGTTAGGTTAGATACCTTACCCTATCCTCTCTCTGATTTTCTTACTTTCACTCTCTCTTCTCATTTATGCATAAACTACCATAAAAGTCAGTCTGACTTGAGTTTTTCATTAGGAATTATAACAATTCCTTGGCAACCACCCCTTTGAATATTCAGTCCAACAAAACCATAGTTATTCCCCTTAGCAGTCCTAAACTGTCTCCAAAATTTTCATCTCATATTTCCAAATACTTCATGGACATTTCCATCTGAAAGTCTAAGAAATATCTTAAAATGCAACAAGTCAATAGAATTCATGATTTGTCCCTCAACTTCCCCAAATCAATTTTCCTCCTAACTTTTCTGTTAGTTGTACTGCTTTTATTTATTGCTTCATATCTTGGATTCATTTTAGTCTTTCTGTTTTCATTCCCTTATATCCAATCAATCTAGCACTTTTTATATTCTCCTTCATGATGTGACAATAATCTTCCTTTCTATACCCAACACTACTCTCCTACAATAGATGATTATTATATCATGCCTAGAGTATTTCAGTAGACACAAGTTTTAACTTCTCTAGTCTCTTCCATAGATGCATAACAATATTTTCCTGCACAATATTGCCAAATATTTTCCAATGGCACCCAGCTTAGTCTATATCACACTCTGGCTTAAAACCTGTTGTGGTCTGTTGAAAGCTATCCAACATCTCCAGATAATTTGATAATGATGATTTAGTTGATAAGAAAGTAAAAGACATGGGAGATCTTTCTGTCAGCTCATGCAGCTGCTATGTCTCTCGTCATGAGCTTAGGATTTTATTTTTATAATGTATACCAAACCCAATTCACATACTCACAAAAAGAAGGTTCTCATTTGCTTAGTCAAACCAACATTAGGTCATGGTTTTACAAAGCACAATAAAGATAGAGTTTTACAAAGAATTTTCTTATGAAGATAATGCCGTATGAGAAAAAAGTCCCAAGGCTGAGTCTAATACCTTATCGGGAAGAAAAGCACCTGCTGGACAGTCCTGTCTAACTTTTGTCCATTTTTGACCTTGATTGTCTGAGAACAGTTTTGAGCTTATTTTCTGCATTTCTGTCTTAAAGGGGAACTATTAACCTCTTAACTGTTGGTTTGCTCAAAGGCATTTTATAATACTTGAGGCTATCTTCAAAACTCATTTAATATATTTTCAATAAAGAAGAACCATTGAGAGAGGTTCAGATAAAAATATCTATTTCAGATTCTGTTTCTCTTATTGGCCTCCCACAGTGGCCATCACTATACACTGCATTATTTTAGTCTAGATTCATCCTGGTCCTCAATAATATCCCCTAACAAAATTACCCAGCTTTATCCTCCATTATTCTCTTTTAATTGTCCTGTAATCAAATAAAATTGATTTAAAATAAATTCCTAAATAAATTGGTATCAGGTTATATAAGATATATACTAGCTGTGTGAGCACAGGCAAGCACTCTCCCATACATACCTTGAGTTTTCTCTTTTCCATTTCTATGCTCACACTTTCTCCCCAAATACATTTATCCAGCCACCTCTGATTATTGAAATATTAGCCTTCCGTAAAAAGGTAAATCAAATCATACTTCTCCATGAAATCCTTCCTAATCATCTTAGCTAGAAGGAAGTTTATAGAATCCCAGAGTCCAAAAGAATTTAAAAGTAATTAGCCTACTTTATGAAAAAAAATACCACTTATTATGACTCGTATAACATTTTATACCCCTGCTTTAGTATTTTCCATATTTTCCTTTGAAATTAGCATATTTGGGCACAGTCAAGGCTAAATGGAATTCAAAAATATTTGTTGAGTGAAAATGTGCTAAGTATTAAGGAAAAACAAAAAATGAAATGAAACAAACATAACTTTCTTGTCTTTCATGAAGTAAGTACCCAATAAATTATATCTGAATCAATGGGTAAATTTTTAGAAATATGAAAACTTAAAGAAGCAGTTCAATCTGATGAGTAGAATTCCTTCAAAGTCAAGGAGACTTAGGTTTAAGTCCCACCATTTATTAAAGAATTAAAGTCATTATGTGATCATAGGCAAGTGTTGCCTATATAATATGAAAATCTATAAGTTTCAGAGAAGAGTCTAATATGCTTTTAAGAGTTAGACTAACAAAATGTTAACATCAATTCCTATCACTATTGAAACTCTACTTAAAGGAAAAATTTTTTTATATTATTTTGACATTGTTCTTTTCCAATGCTGAAATCGTATTTAAAAGTAATTGTTCGGGAGTTCTGCTGGGGAACTTTGCCAGTTCCAAGCACCAGATGTCAAAACCCATTACAATCATATAGACACTTTTCATGATTTTAATGAGCTGGTTTTTGGCAAAAAATACAAACAGTATCACATTGCAGTTTTGATTTTTTTCACCAAATTCTCTCCCTAGAGAAGTGATGGCTTGAAAAAAATACTATATGATTTTATTTTCCATTTGCATACAAATCTTTAATAAGTCAAACACATGTATCAGTCATTAAATTGCATTATACATATATCAATATATACATAAAATTTTGGTTTTTGATTAAAACATAGAGATATTTATTAAACATTCAATTAAAAATCTATAGCAAGACCTACTTAAAGAGCAAATATCCAGACTGTTTTTTAACTAATATAGGGAAAAGACATAAAGAAAGAAAAACAGATATAGAGAGACAAATAAAGAGAGACAAAGACACAGAGACATAGTGAAAGACCTCCCAAAATTTAGGATGATCTAGGTCTGTCACACATTCTAGATTCATGATAATGTGACCATGTGCCAATCATTTAAACTGTGCTGAAGACAACTCTTTAAGATTATAAGACACATATAAGTTGTTGAATGTATCAGTGGAAGCTATGTCCACATTGGGAATTTCTTATGCTGATGGAATCACAACTCTAAACCAAATATATTTAACCTTGTTTGCTTCTCTAGATTGATGATTATCTGTATAGGTACCTGATCTTTAAAAAAACTGTTGATTTAAAATAGGAAATGGATAAATGAAAAGACATTGGTTCTGGTTATCATCAATTAGCCTAAACAAAATAAAGTAGTGACCAAAGTGAAGAGTCCCTGAAATCTTTTTCCCCAGCAAATACTATCCTTCTGAAGTTTAGATGAATAGCAACAAGAGTCATCTTTGATTTAGATTATAAACTCACTTGAGAAACTTTATAAATAACAATGATAGAATTTTAACTACACAAATTATACTTCACCTTAAAAATCAAGTTAGAACTGGAAAGGAAAATGAGCCTACACAAATGGTAGCATGATACACTATTATTTCAGATATTGCTAAGAACAATTAAAGATGATTAGGAAAGGAGAACAACAAAAAAGATAGAAAAATGGAATAGATCAGCATTTCTCTAACAAACTATTACTATCTTTTAAGGAAATACAACTGTTATTATTGACCTTTGATGCTTTAGTCCTCTATGCTATATAATGAAGTAGAAAAGTGAATAAAGAAGATAAAAGGAGAAAGAGTAGCTATATTGGTACATATAAAAACAGAATTAATTTTCATAGTTTGTATACAATCTACCCCAAGTGAAGTGAGTGAATGAGACTGTTGACCAATTGGAACTTACCTGTTTTCAATTCAAAAGTTGTAAGGCACTGCAGTGCAATGGATAAAGGGCCTCTCTTAAAATTAAAATAAATTGACATCAGATCCTGTATCTGACATGAACTAGTTTTAAGACCATGGGCACATCATTTTACCTTTCAATGCCAAAGTCATCTCTCTAAGACCATAAGTGAAAGATAAGTTTAGTTATATGAACTTGAATCAGTTTATAAAATGGTGACTTCAAATTGATGAAACCACATGTGTAGATCTGCCTTCTTTTTCCCCAATTTAATGTTGGATAATATTTGGCAAATAGAAAACTTAGTTTTATGTTTTGCTTTATTTTATTTTATTTAACTGATTAATTAAGAGAATTTTTCCATGGTTACATGATTCATGTTCTTTCCTTCCTCTCCTCCCACTCCACTTCCATAGACAACATGCAATTCCACTGGGTTTTACATGTGTCATTGATCAAGACCTATTTTCACATTATTAAGATTTGCACTAGAGTAATCGTTTAGTCTACATCCCCAATCATGTCCCCATGGAAACATGTGATCAAGCAGTTTTTTCTCTTCCGTGTTTCTGCTCCCACAATTCTTCCTCTGAATGTGAATAGCATTTTTTCTCATAAGTCCCTCAGAATTGTCTTAGATCATTGCATTGATGCTAGTAGAGAAGTCCTTTACATTTGATTGTGCTATAATGTATCAGTCTCTGTGTACAATGTTCTTCTGGTTCTGCTCCTTTTCACTCTGCATCAAATCCTGGAGGTCTTTCCAGTTCACATGGAATTATTCCAGTTCATTATTCCTTTTTAGCACAATAGTATTCCATCACCAACATATACCACAATTTGTTTAGCCATTCCCCAATAGTAGGGCATCCCCTCATTTTCCAATTCTTTGCTACCACAGAGAGCATGGCTATGAATATTTTTGTACAAGACTTTTTCCTTATTATCTCTTTGAGGTATAAACCCAGCAGTGGTATGGTTAGATCAAAGGGCAGAAAGTCTTTTATAGCCCTTCAGGCATAGTTCAAATTGCCATCCAGAATGGTTGGATCAATTCACAACTCCACCAGCAATACATTAATGTCCCAATTTTACCACATCCCCTCCATCATTTATTACTTTCCTTTGCTGTCTTGTTAGCCAATCTGCTAGGTCTGAGTTGGTACCTCAGAATTGTTTTGATTTGCATTTCTCTAATTATAAGAGATTTAGTACACTTTTTCATGGGCTTATTGATAGTTTGAAAACTTAGTTTTAGAATATCGTGCTAACAGAATGAACTATTAACTGAAACTACTCATGATTTGAATGAATAAAATTGAGAATTTAATATTTAGTTTCCTTTTTTACTACTCTATGATTAAGACCTCCATGTTTCTAGGCACAAAGTCTCTGGCATACCTCCCTACTTTATGACATTCTTTGGGGAAGAAACTGGGTTGATACTGTAAAGGGACAATCTTGATTTTAAATAAAATTTATTGATTTCTGAATTCCATTAGGTTAAAGATTTTAAGAATCACTTTAAAAATCTCACACTGAATCAATAGAGTTAAATGTATTTATGGATAACATACAAAGCCATTTACAGAATATTGACAAAAAGGAAGGTTACAAGACTTGTGTACCCAATCTTTGTGAAGTCAGAGGATTGAAGAAATAAGGTACATATTTTTTTTTCTTTTTGCTAGTATTTTATTTAAGATTTTTTAAAACATTTATTAATATTCATTTTTAACATGGTTACGTGATTCATGCTCCTCCTTTCCCCTTCGCACCCCGCACTTCCCCCACACATGGCCGATGCACATTTCCACTAATTTTGTCATGTGTCCTTGATCAAGACCAATTTCCAAATTGTTGGTAGTTGCATTGGTGTGGTAGTTTCCAGTCCACACCCTCAATCATGTCCACCCCGACCC
>NC_058135.1:113059433-113104194 GCF_016433145.1 Gracilinanus agilis | reverse complement strand
GAATATGAGTGAGTAAGAAGAGGAAGAGTCAAAGGGGATTCCAAAACCTTGATATGAATTGACTGATAGTAATGCCATCAGCAGAATAGGAAAGTGTAAGAGAACAGGCAGGTTTGGAAGAAATTGATGGTTTCAGTTTTAAAGTTTAAGCTGTCTATTGTATACACAAAGATAATCTATATCAGCCAATAAGGAATATTGGACTAGAACTTTCAGGAAAATTAAAATTGGGATTCATTTGTTTAAAAGTAAATGAAGCTACAAGAATGGAAGTTATTCCCTAAGGGAGAAAGCATGAAGAGTGATACAAAGAGGATCAAGAGCATCAGGCTAAAGAAGTCTCATGATTCTAGGAAAGGTGGAAAATGACAATGTAGGAATAAAGACTGAAGTCAGATATTGAGAAGTAGAGCAAGCAAAAGCTCCAAGTCATGGGTGTAGCTTAATTCCCTGTGTTTAATAAAGAATAATAATAAAGCTAACAATAATAACAGTTATACAGAGCTTTAAATTTTGCAAAACACTTTCCAAATATCTCATTTTATTCTCACCATAACCCCCTGAAGTATTATTATTATCATCATTATCTTTAAGATGAAGAATTCAATGTCTGAAAAGGTTTTGTGGCTGACTCAACATTTCCCAAATAATAAGGGTAAAAAGTAACATTGGAATGTCATTCTACCCTGACCAAAAGTCTAACATTGTTCCTATTATAGCAACTTTCAAGACCATTAAATTTATGTTTGGGGATATCGGATAGATCTGCTACAGTAATAGTGAAAACTTAAATCCAGATTGAAAGTGGGTAAAGGAATGAGTGGATGGTGAAGGAAATAGATTGGGAAGAGTACATTTTATTTTCCCCAAGATGTTTAGCAGTAAAGGAAAAGGGGTGGGGTGGTGGAGAATTATAACATGAAGAATAGATAAGGAAAAGGGAAGGCTTTTTTTTCAGGGTATTGAGAATCTTGACATCTTTCAAGGCTTTAGTTATAAGCCAGTTGAAAGAGAGAAATTGAATACGAATTGGAGGGCAAATAATGAAGCAAGGAGGAGCCTGAAGAAAATGTAATCAAGGGCTCAAGAGGAAAGATCTGTTTTGAAAATGAATAGAGATATTTCATCCTCTGAAATTGGATTAGAGGGTTAGAAATTGAGTGAAGAGACTGGAAAGTTAAAACTGGAAAATGTGAAGCATCTAGGTAGTTCATTGGATTGAGAGCCAGGCTGGGCTCAAATCTGCCTCAGACACTTAGTAGCCATGTGGCCATGGACAAATCATTTAATCCTTATTGCCTACCCCATAACACTCTTCTGCAACTGACTTCTTGCCAAAATTTTACTTCATATTGTGATGGGGAGTCACAGCCCTAAAGAAAAGCCGTGAATAAAATATGTTGTGTGTTTGGCTCTAGCACTGGTTTCTTCAAAAAATAATTCTGCCTGTGGGTATTTTTAGAAGAAGTGCTACAATGAATGGTTCATTATAAAATAAGTATAATTCTGAAACCATTTATCTGATGCATAATCCCTACCCCAATCCATTACATTTATCATGAAAAATATCAGTGAGATGAAAAATAAATTGACTGCTTGCTTCTCTTTGCTCCTACTTCACTTATGTCATGCATTATACATAAAAAACAGCCAATGAGGTGCTGGCTCATGATGTCCAATACAAAGATTTATTATAGCTTCCAAAGTGATGCACGCCACCAAAGTATTGGGAAGATCGTACAATGGGAGAGTCTTGGATCATTTTTTTTTCCTTTTTAGCTGCTGGTATTTGTGGTAGTAATTACAGTACTTACAGTATTCAGACTTACACTATTGAATAGCACTACAATATTTCAGTGTTAAGAGGTATGTATGTGTGTGTATTTTGACAAAGGTAAATAAGAGGCTATAAGAGAAAAGGACTAAATTTATGGCATAGAAGATAAAACCTGGTCAGGGAGATCATAAACAATGCATTTGGCTCCCACTACTGTGATTTTTTTGAGATTTTTCAGGGATAGCCACAGAAACATACTTGAATTCATTGGCTAGGGAAGCAGATTCAAAGGGGAACAGGGACATTAATTACTAGCAAAGTTCACTTCAAATCTCGATTGGCTAGCTAGTGATTCCAGGTTCTTTGCATAATTACTTTATCTATAGAAGACTTGCTCATTGATATTAAAAAGTTAAGTATATTTATTATCAATATCGAATAAATTATTTTTCCTAAGGGCACTATTTCCTTTGAATCAGCAATTTATGTTATATCATAAAGAACTCAATGATAAGAATATTTACTAATGTTAATGGGCACATTTATTCATCTCTTACTACTAGTAGAATATAAAAAAGCCTAATATGGATAAACAAATAAAAGAATATATATCTTTAATTCAGGATATAACCTTAAAAGTCACTTGTTGCCAAACATCATCATATAATTTACACTAGTCCCTTTCTAAATGGACTGTAAATCTCATAATGGCTAGGTAACTTTTTTTTTTAACTGTTACCTTCTGTCTTAGAATCAATACAAAGCAGAAAAGTAGTAAGACCTAGGCAATGGATGTTAAGTGACTTGTCCAGGGTTATATAGCTAGGAAGTGTCTGAGGCCAGATTTGAACCTAGGACCTTCCATCTCTAGGCGAGACTCAATCCATGGCATCACCTAGCTGCCCCCTGCTAGATAACTTCTTAAAACATTTTAATTTCCCAGAATAGAATATCTGAACATAGAGATACTCTGGGTGTTTTAGAAGAGAATACAGTTTCAGATTCTTAGTAAAACCTTCCAGGATTTTTTCTCTTAAAATATTAGATTCATTATGATCTAATTATTAGAATTTTTATACTTCCTTCATATCATTACCCTATATTTGCCTCTGTCATGCAAGAGATTGATTTTTATACCTGTGTTTGGATTTCTATATTCTACTAAAGATAATTATTTTTTGTTACTCTACACAGCATACATGTCATAATGGCTGATCTGATGGGTGTGGGATCAGGAAGAACTTACTTCAAATTCTATATGACAGTCACTGTCTCTGTGATCTTTACTATATGGTTTAACTTTTTCATGTCCATAGCATCTCTCTCTAGGATTTATCTACTACTCTACGGATGAGTTATGCCATAGATGATGCTATTATTGATTTAGGGAAGATTCTGACATGAAAGGATCTCCCTCATGAAATCATACATCCTGTGTATATATTTTATTTAATTCATTGTTCTTTTTCAGCAGTTGTTATGGAGCAAAATGGGAATATGATATGTTATGGAATAAATAGGGGAATATAGGAAGGGTTAATCAATGGGGCTAATCACTGAGGCTAGGTACTTGAGGGTACTGGGGGGAATAAGCTGGGTCCTTTAGGCAGAGAGACTCTCTCTATGATATAAGAAGTATTGGGTCAGCCAGAGATGGTATGGGTCTGGCTGAAGGGTTTCTTCAGCCTCCTGCTGTTATTTCTAAGCTCCCCTGAGGGAGAAGTCAAGAGGCCCCTCCCTACCGGTGAAAACTGAAACCTTACAGGAAGTGAAGGCTGGCCACTTCCTGCCCAAGATGGATGCCTGGGTTTGCCCTCAAGAAATAAAGAAAGGTTATTATTTTCCTTCTTCAGCCTTTGTCCTATTAGTGGATACAATGATTCACCAGAAATTCTTTGTATAAAATCAATTGTATAAAATCAAATTATTGCTCAGAGTAAGCTGAGGGGAAAGGGGATTAGGGTTTGGTAACTGCTGCTAAGGGAGAAGCTGGGACAGGGGAGGGGGTCACTGAAGAGGGATCAGGCAGAGGGAGCCAGCTCCCTCAGCCAAGCGTAATGTCCCTGTCCTGATGTAAAGATTCAGCAGATTGCTAGATAGGGTGATGGTTTGGTTTAGGTCCTTCCTACTTGTCCATAAAAGCTAATTCCCACAATTTCCAAGCATCAAATTACCCTTCCTCCTAGGGCCCAATGGGAAATCCAGGGAATAGCAGGATATCAAATGGAGAGGTCAAGGGAAAGGTCCAAGGAATCAGGCAAAGCCCAAAAGCCCCCAAAGCAAAAGGTCCCTCAGCTGATACTCCAGGGATATTTATAGTCTCAGGATCTAATGGTTTTTCCATGAGCCCAAGGTCAATATTCTATCCCTTTCCAACTGTTAGGGCTGTTACAGTTGGTTTTCAAAAGCAAGAGCTTTTGCTGCAACCCTGCATTACACAGTACTGTTCTAAATTAGAAGTTTCCAACTAGTAGAGCATTAAGTCACATCTGGAAAAGATTCAAAAAGTCCTTAAAAGATTTTAGATTTGGAAGGTACCTCAGAGATTATCTTGTCTAACTCTTTTATTTTTCAGACATAGACCTACAAGTTAGTTCTGATTGACTTCTCTCTTTCACTACTATTGGATAAGAGTTTCCAGTGGAAAGGAAGATTACTGAGGAGTATTTCCCTTTTCCAAACTTTGATCTAATATTCAACATTGATCAGATCACCTCATTCCAATCTTAAACTAGAAAGCATGAAAATATGTTAACTCTTTCTCCACAAAAATATTGTGGGCTCTATTGATAAATGATAACTTAGTTGCTTAGAAGTTACTAAGTACTCCTAAACTAGCACTTACATATGAAAGAGTGATTTTCTTAATAGATAGATTCTTCTTTTGTATGAAAACTCCTCACAAACTAACTGATTGCTTAGGTCCTTTCTAGGTCTTAGTGTCTCTGCTCCAACTGAGCTAAACTGAAAGACTTACTAACCTTCACATGATTAAGTGACCAATAGGAGGGATGAACTCAAGTCTCTAAATTTAATGTCTATTATTTTTTTCACTTTGTCTCATTTCCCTCTTCCATTCATGTAAGAATTGAGGAAAAACTGAGGACTAAGAGTAGTCAAAATCTGAATGTGCTATCTTTAAGGGAACAACCCCTAATTTAAAATTATAGGGTTTGGGAGAGAAAGGAAGTAGGATTTAGAAACTATGGAATATGCATTGAAAGAGACTCAGATTCCCCCCAAAACTTTTATTCTTAATCCCAGAAGTACAGAGAAATAGTTAATGTATAATAGTCAATTATAAGATCTAGAACTAGAAATTACTGCAGAGTTCAAGTTCAGACTCCTTAATTTTTACTTTATTTTTTGAAGAGGAAATTAAGGCCCAGTGGTGACATTAAGGGATATTTCAAAAGTCACAAAATAATAAGATGCAGACATAGAGATTGAAACCCCTTCCTCTGAGTCCTGAATCAGTGGAGTTTTTTTCCTCTACTGGATGAAATAAAAATGTATTTGGTCTACTGATCAGCAGGAATCGTAGACAATTACAAGTATATTCACTAGGCAGATCACTATAAGAGGAAAGTTTTCAGACCAATTAGGTACTGGAAAATCACTAGGTATCCAGACAGTGGTTCTTTGCATTCCCCTAGGCCAAGACAACTGGCTGGCAATGAGTCTAGTTTTAGATGACTGCCTCTAGAACTCCCAGTCAAAACAAATGTCTAGTGATGAGATAGATACTTCTTTCCCATCCTAGGTATAAAGGATTTATCTGGTGTGGATATGGATTCCTTTTACCTGATCTGAATCTTGGAGGTGGTCTAATATTGCCTTGCCATTGGAGATTTACTTTAGAATTTTCACATTCAGGAGTTCTTAGGGTTAATTTAGTAGTCAGGTAGTACCCTAATCTTCCCAGAATTATTATGCCTTGGTTAATACCATGAAAACTATTTGGGAAGTTTTATGCTTTCTTCATTGCCAAATCTTAGACCTTTATGTGCTGATAGGAAATTATTTCCTTAAGGAAATATTTCCCTATCCTTTTGCTACTTATTCCACTTAGAAACCAAATTATGATGGAAACCACTTTCTCCTAGGTTCTGGAAGCTATGACTACCTCTGGTTACAATAATTCATAAAAATAATTTAATATACAGATAGAATATTTTAAAAATTTGTTCACATGAATTTTAGTATTCTATGATTGTAAAACATTTAATGCCATTATGATCAGGTTCATCAATTCAGTTTTAAAATGAGCATAAAAAACAGGAGATGTGACAACTTACAACTGACAAAACCTTAGATATGAGTGCATACATACAAGAAAATAGAGATCCTCTGATGTAGCTCACAATACAGAGGAATCAATCATTTTATGAGTGAAAACCACACATAAAAATGTAGCACTCTATGTGAGATCACAAAAAGCCAAGCCATACCTAGGAATCTTTTTTATCTGGAGCTAAAACAATTTTTTGTAGTGGTGGTGAAGGAAAAAATAGAGAAGAAAATTCTGTTGAGAATAGAAATGTGCTAAGAGAGACAATCTACCTTCATTTTTGGAGGAATTTAGTGGGGGAATAATGATAATATTCTGGGAATTATTGCTGCAAAGGAGAACAAGGCTGATATGAGAGTTATTTCAAGAAGGAAGCTCACTTTTTGAGGAGAGAGGGAAGTGCAAACTGATGAATGTTTTTATCTCAAGGCACAGTTCTTTCCCCTTCCCACATATGCTAGTCATATCTGCCAATGGATACCATGACAAAATTATAGAGATAACATTATTTTGAGACGTTGTTTGACTATGTTCAATAAGCAGGTCACAACATAAGAAGTTAGATGAAATATCTGGCAACCAGCAATACATAATAGAAATCTTCATTAGACTACCAATGATGATAATGTGGAACCACAAAGAAAGCAAAAACTACTAAAATAAATGAATATAAAAGGCACAGCTAAATATTCTTATTTAACTCAGTGAATGTTAGAGTGCTATAAGAGTGGGAGAAATATAAAGGGATCATATAGCATTGGAGAGATATAGCCAATAGACAGATTTCAGGTTCCACTGATAACTATATTATAGTACAAGAATATAAATAAAGGCCCAGAATGTTGAGTTGATGCTTTGTAATTTCCAGGACATTTACAGGAGGCTAAAGAAGAGAATCTCATAGGAGAATATGGAATAGAGAAATTGTGATCTGAACCATTGGAAGGTATCCCTACATACTGAGATAATAATTCCTTTTAGGCTTTAATGTAAATTCTATGAGAAGGTTGTTACCACATTCCCAATGGAAAGCTTTGCCAAAAGCTCTCTTCAGAGTATTGAATCTCTGGTTTTAGTAGATTGACCAGGAAGGGGAAGGAAAAGGACAATGTGAGTAAACATGATCTTATTTACAGATTTAGCATTTTAAAATAGATTTCATTGGCTCTTAAGGTATTCATCACTGATTATAGAACATTGAATGATTCTATGAACTTTAGGTGATTGAAAAACTGGGAAATGTCTCAGCTCATCCCTTCCTCTGAAAGCTGGTTTGGATCAGTCTATAACCAAAAATTCTCTTTCATTTTGCCTTTCTCGTTCTTATCATTTTATATTCACTTGAGTTCAAATAGAAATGGTCTAGAAATATGATGCTTTCTTTGAACTTCTTTTATGTTTAATTCAGCTAACCAATGCACAGGTGGTAGTAAATTCATTTTTTATAGGCTCACTGCAACTCTTATTAAGAAAACAATCTTATTGTCTTTAGGCTCACTGAAAACAGCAAGACAACTCCATCAAATAGCAAAAAAGTTAAGGGGAATGTCATAGATTTTCATCTTATTCCCATATAATTTTTTATTTTTCTATATATCTCTCCATTTTGAGGGCTTTTAATTCCATGGAGTTTAGAGGCTATGATTCCTGTAAAATAAATTTTAAAAGTTCTTAAAAGTTTCAGTAAGTCAATATTCTCTTCAGATGACTGTGGATTAGGCATGTGTGATGATATTCTGGCTCCAGGGCAAGTTATTTGTGTAATTCTCAAAGATAGTTTAGAGTTTGTGTTTGCAGCATTTTACTTTTTCCTGCAAACTTTTAAACTTCACACCTAATCCTGACCAGTTACCATGTCTTTTTAGCCATTTAGTAGGTAGGGAAAAAAAAGCATAAATAAATGAAATACATACATTTGCTTTTCTTTTCAGGAACTTAAAGTGTATATAAAATATCACTGACTTCATGTGAGCATAAATTCAAGAATATATTTAAAAAACTATTAAAATCACTATCCTTTCTGGTTTTTTAATGTCTTTGATTTAAAAAAGTAAACAAAATGCTTGGTTATAGTATAATTATATGGTATTTGAACTATCAAGAAATTAAATGGAAACATGAAATATATTTGCCACATAAATTAGTATTATGAGTATAAATGGTTTGGTTGGGCTTTATGACTTTGCCACTAATTCAACTCCAGGGGGGCTTAAGGACAGCATTTATTTTTCCATTGCCCACCTTTATATCCCTCTTTGAGTTATAGATTTTTAGTTTTATGGAACTTTAAAGTTTACCTAATCTGTCTCATTCATTTTGCAGATGAAAAAAGCTAGAGAAAAGAACATAGGAATTGATATTGAGAAATTTGAGTGTGAGTCCCACATATGAACCTTACTAGCAGGATGATAATGGAAAAATAATTTCATTATCCTTCTTGAGTTCATTTTTTCCTTCAAATCTACCCATTCGATACTGCAGAAAATCACAAAAGGAAAACTGAATTCATGTAAGTAAGAAGTCAAGTTCTGAAATGATGGCTAATCATCCTGGTATACCTAAAAATTATTAAGATGGTTTAATTTTTATTTTAAGTTCATTTTCTAGCAATCTTGTTAGGATTCCATTTCTGTTTTCTCTTTCAATCTGTCTCTTTCTCTCTCTTTCTCTCTGTCTCTGTTTCTCTTTCTGTTTCTGTCTCTCTTTCTATTTCCCTCTCTCCATTTTAGTTTAGTCCTCGAATCTCTCTGATGAATCTACAATGTCAGTTTCAAAGGAAAATTAATCCCTTCCTTTTCAGTTTTCCTCTGAACTTTTAGGATGGTATTTTAATAGTAATATATCATTAATACCACTATTTAGGTTATACTATATTCCATTAAGGAATTCTCTTATTTATAGCTTCATTCTGGACCAATCTTTTTCTGAGACTTTATTTGATGCCCAACCTGAGCCAATTTTATCTCATAAACACTGCAATGACAATTACTTTAAAAATAGGCAGACTAAAATATAGTTTAAATGTAGGTAATGACAGTAAGATGATAATATATGAGATTATTGTCAGGCTTTACAAATTAAAAAAAATGATCCATGTAAAAATCAGATACTATGGTGGTAGTAGTAATCATTATTATTAGTAGTAGTAGTAATAGCAGTAGTAGTTGTAGAATGGTTAATATATAATCAATCTAGCATTCAAAATATTTCATAAGAGGAATTCCTACTTAAGGGACAAAATAGAATAGCAGAAAGAGTACTGGTTTTATTGTCAAAGGACTTGGGTTCAAAATATGGCTCTGCCATTAGCTATTTGTGTAGCCTTGAACTACTTAGTTAACTTTTCTCTAGGTTTCAGTTGTTCATTGGAAAAGTCTGGGAATTCATAAAGAATCAGAGAGTTCAAAGCTTGACAGCATATAGAATATGACCCCCCAAATACCCCAGGTTATCCAGAACCAGATTAAGATATGATTGGGAAATGTTTGACAAAATAAATACAATACAATATATCTATTGTTAATTTGTAGTTTTCTAAGGTAATAAGTTTTTCTAAGTCAATAAGTCAAAATAAGAGGGATCCTTTTCTATTTGAGTTTGATACTACTATGCTAAATAATCTTTAAATCTGTTCTTGCTCTAAATTTAGGTTACTAAAATTTAATGATTCAGTCTCCTACAAGAAATCCGAGAACCAATGAAACTCATCAAGTAGACTCAGACTTATCTGAATAATGCAATGAACATTTCCATCTTCCACCACAATTGTGATTTTTTTTCCCTCTATCTATAATATTCTTCCTTCAAGATCATGGAAAATAGTAGTTCCCCCATAAGCCTTCCATTAGTAGTACTCTAATGCTCCATCACCATATCTTAAGATGTCTGAGATATTCACTTTCTGAAATATTAGTAAAAGAGGAAGTTGAGGAGTAGAAAAAAAGAGGAGGAAAATAGGAGAAGGAATAGAAGATAAAAGGAACATGAGGAGGAAGATAATTAGAAAGAGGAAGTATAGGAGAAGAAAAAGAAGCAATCCAAAACATTCATGGAACTAAACAGAGCAATAACTAGACCATATGAGCAGTTCTTTTCTTTAGTTCCACAAATTAAAAAAAGCAAAAAAAAAAATGAGGGCATTTGCAGTATAGCATCTTTTTATCAATAATAATTAAAATTGTGACTAGAGGAAAGGCTACTCCTCTGCCATGCCCTGTACTCCTCTCTCTACCCCAGTCATATATCTTTCCCTGAAGTATCCTGGTTCTAATTTCTCATGATGTGATGTCTATTTCCTATGTGATGACATTTGCAACCCACTGACTCTTATCTGAGAGTAGAGTCATATCATTTGACCAAAATATAATTTATGCACATTTGTCCAATATAATCTGTGATACTTTCTTGGGTAGATGACTTAATTATGGATCTCATTAGATTCCTTTTCATTTCTTCTTTCTGTCCTTCCCCTGCTAGTTCTCTATCATACTTGTACTTATTTATTCCATTTACTTTTTATCCACTCTCTCCTTCCTTCTCATTTCTTTTCCATTTACCATTATCTCTCTTCACTTTTGATAGCACAGGCAGGACAGCATAGGAACAAAGTAAAGAACTAGTTATTCTAAAAAAAAAAAACCAAAAAATAATTCTAAAATGAGAGCATTTGAATTTGAGTACTACCTTTTTCTATCAGTGGCTATAATCGGATTAGTAACTTAAAAATTTAAGAAAAACATTAAAAACATGACAATCCTTAATATACGTTTTGAAGTATAATACTAACAAAACACTTTCTCATTATGACTTAAATGGAAGGGAAGATAGTGTGGGTTTGCCATCATAGCCACATAGTTTCATGATTCATTATAGACCTTGAGATAACAGTGAAAAGCACATTGTTATTTAAGACAAAAGGTATGAATTCAAATTCTTATTTTGGCACTTACTAGTTGTGTGAGCTTGGACAGGTTAAAATTTCAGCTTCTTCATCAATAAAGTAGTGTAGATATTACGTGTACTACTCATTTACCAGTCATTGTGGGGGAAATGCTTTATTTTTCCTTAAGTAGTAGTTAAATATGAATTATAATTTTTGTGGTTGTTGATATCTTGTGAAAATTTTTTTAATTCTCAAAAATACTTTGAGAACCAACTATTACCTTGTTTTTATTTTATTTTAAATATTATATTAACTATTGTGCAGGTAGATAAAATGACCATTTTTAAATAACTGAACAAGAATTTAGGGCTCCTGTTTCATAGGCTCATTGAAAGTATCTTCAGAAAACTCAATTAGCAGACATTAACAGGGGCAGATATGCTTAAACTTCCTACAAGAAGATTATAATTTCATACACTGTATGTCTATATTCTAAAAGATTTTAATTCTATGACGTTTAATCGTTTTATTGCCTATTTGGTTGGTAGGAATAATGCATTGATCTGCACTAGAAGACTCCTCTAATTTCACATGGTAGCATGTTGGAGGCTCTGTGCTCTCAAAGGCTATATCTTTATAAAGAACAGTATTAACTATTATTAGAAATGCAAGAACCAGGATGACCCCAAGGGACTCATGACAAAAAAGGGTGTCCACCACCGTGGAAGAAAACATCAGAGTCTGAATACACACTGAAGCATTGTATTGTTTATTTTATTTCTTCCAGGATTCTTTTTCTCTAGTGTAAGTGATATAGGTTTTCTTTCACAATATGAATGTAGAAATATGTATTGCATGATAATACATAGACAACCAATAACATTTTATCTGTCATCTTGGGGAAGGGGGAAAGATGGGAGGGAGGCAACATAGAATACAAAATATTAGAAAATGAATATTGAAAATTATATTGATATGTAATTAGAAAAATATTTTAAAATTTAAAAGAATAGTATTTGGGAAGATGATATTTTTCTTCGTATCTGAGTTTGTCTTTTTAGGTTTCTACTAAATGCTTATTTTTTTTAAATGATAATGATAATGTTAGATTAAAGTTTCTACTGCATTGTTGCAAAAACTGCATCTGTAACAATCTGAGCTCATTAAGAATAATCTATCTATAATTTCTGTGGTGGCAATGACTAGTTCCTAAATAATTGCTTTCAAAAATTTCACCCTTCACCAAGATAAGGTCAGAATGGGTAATACGAATTATACATAAAGGATGATATTATAAGTAAATTGGGGGAACATAGAATAGTTTATCTGTCAGATCTATGGAGAAGGAAAGAATTTATTACCAAATAAGAGAGAGATCATTGCAACATGTAAAATGAATAATTTTGACTATATTAAATTAGAAAGGTTTTATAAAAACAAACCAATGTAACCAAGAGTAGAAGGGAAACAGCAAACTGAGAAAAATTATGACAAAATTTTTTGATTAAAGTTTCATTTCTAAAATATATGAAGTACTAAGTCAAACATAACATTTCCCATTTGGCAAATGATCAAAGGATATTAATTAGCAGTTTTCCAATGAAGAAATCAAAGCTATCAATAATCATGTGAAGAAATTGTTCTAAATTCCTCTCAATTAGAAAAATGCAAGTTAAAACAACTGTGAGGTAACACCTCACACCTATCAGATTGGCCAATATGACAGTAAAGGAAAGTGATAAATATTGGAGAGGATGTGGCAAAATTGGGACTCTAATGCATTGCTGGTGGAGTAGTAAACTGATCCAACCATTCTGGAGGGCAATTTGGAACTATGGACAAAGGGCTATAAAACAATACATACCTTTTGTTCCAGTAATACCACTTCTAAGTTTGTATCTCAAGGAAATAAAAAAAGTAGGGGGAGGTCTTGTACAAAATATATTTATAGCTTATTTTTTTGTGGTGGCAAAGAATTTGAAATTGAGGGGAAGTCCATCAACTGAGGAATGGTCTAACATATTGTGGTATATGATGGCAAATGGAATATTATAAATGTTTTAAGAAGCAATGGATAGGGTGATTCCAGAAATAAGTGGAAAGACTAACATGAGCTGATGTGGGATGAAATAAGCATAACCAGGAGAACATTGTACACAATAACAGCAATATTGTGGAACAATCAAAAGTGATAGGCTTTACTAGAAACAGTAATACAATAATCTAGGGCAATTCTGTGGGACTTAAAGATTGCTATGCACTTGTAGAGAAAGAACTATTGGAGTTATAATGCAGGGAAAGTATATTATTTTTTATTTGTTTATTTAGGTGTTTATTTGGGGGTTTTGATTTTAAATAATTATTCACTTACAAAAATGAACAATATGAGAATATGTTTTGCGTGATAATACATGTATAACCCAGATCAAATTGCTTGCCACCACTAGGAGGTGGAAAAAGGGAGGAAGAGAGACAATTTGGATCATATAATTTTGGAAAACTTATGCGGAAATTTATCATATGTAATTGGTAAAAAAATTGACAAAAAAAGATAAAATAAAATAAATTTGTATTCTTACATATTTTTGATGCTAAAAAACTTACTTTATATCTTAGAAACAATATTTAGTTTCAATTACAAGGTAAAAGATTGTGAAATGCTAGGCACTTGGAGTTAAGTGACTTGCCCAAGGTGATAAAACTAGGAAGTATCTAAAACCACATTTGAACCCAAGACTTCCCATATCTATGCCCAGCTTTCTATTCTCTGAGCCACCTAGATACCTTCTGATGCTTCTTTCTTGACATATTGTTGGTGAGATTAATATGGATTTGCTTAGCTAGCATTTGGTTTTTATTCTTGTATCTTAGTTGCCTCCCTGGTTGCATTTGGAGATATTTTTTTCAATTTTATTAAAGAAAGGTATATCTGTTTTCAGCCTTTAATAATGCTATGTAAAGAGAGATCTGTTTAGAAAAAAATTTCTCTAAATTTTAAAGAGGTATGAAAGCTCACTGATGAAAATAATGTTAAATTTTGAATTGGGTATCTAAAGACTAAAAATTCCATGAAACATTGAGAAATAATCAAGCACAGTCAAAATGATAAAAAGGAAGAAAATATAAAATAATTCATAGGAAAAGTGACTTATTTGGAAATTAAATCTAGAATATTTATGAAAAATACCTCACTGAGACTAACAGGAGGAAATAGCATATTTAATTTTATCATAGAAAAAATTAAATAAACTATAAATGTGCTCCCTAAGAAAAAAATCCAGTATCAGATTTACACATGTTTTCTACTTAATATTTAAGGAATGATGAATCCCAATACTAAATACACTATTTGTAAAATAGATAAAGAAGGTCTTATAAGTTTCTTTTATAACACAAATATTATTTGGATCCCTAAACCAGGGGAAATTAAAACAGAGAAAGAAATTATAGAATGGTTTCTTTTTTTTTTTAAACCCTTGCCTTCCATCTTAGAATTAATACTGTGTATTGGTTCTAAGGCAGAAGAGTGGTAAGGGCTAGGCAATGGGAGTCAAGTGTCTTGCCCAGAGTCACACAGGTAGGAAATTTCTGAGGTTAGATTTGAACCCAGAACCTCCCATCTCTGGCCTGACTCTCAATCCACTCAGCCACCCAGCTGCCCCCTAAAACAGTTTCTGTAAAGAATATTGATGCAAAAAATTTTAGACAAAATACTAGCAAGGACAATACAGCAATATATCACAAAGATATTATACTATGACTAGCTGGGATTTACATTAGGAATATGGTAATTGAATATTAGGGAAGAGAAATATATTTTATAATATCAGTGATAAAAACACAAAATCATAACACCATATTTTATGCAGAAAAAGCTTTTTATAAAATAAGATACCCAATTCCAATCAAAAGATTTTTTCAGATAATAATGTAATAAAAATGATAATTAGTAAGGGTACATGGATAGGCAAATCAAAAATTAATTGGAAATGAAATAATATGATTCTCCAAAATCAGTTAAAGAACAAATCATAGAAACAATTAATAATTTCTTTGAAGAGAATGGCAATGATGAGACATCCTATCAAAATCTATGTGATACAGCCAAAGCAGTACTCAGGTGGGAAATATATATCCTTGAGTGCAAATATTAAAAAATTAGGGAGGGCAGAAGTCAATGAATTGGAGGTGCAAATTAAAAAAAAACAACTAGAAAGAGAACAAATTAAAAATTCCCAGATAAAAAACTAACTTAGAAATCCTAAAAATTAAGAAGAAATTAATAAAATTGAAAGTAAAGGAACTATTGAATTAATAAATAAGTCTAGAAGTTGGTACTTTGAAAAAGCAAATAAAATAGATAAAGTGCTGATTAATCTAATAAAAAAGGAAAGAAGAAAACCAAGTTAACAGTATTAAAGATGAAAAGGGAGACCACCTCTAATGAAGAGGAAATTAAGGCAATCAAGAAAGAATTTTTAAAAAGCTAAGAATTTTAAAATCAAGCTTATCATTTCTGCAATTTGAATTTGCTCTCAAAATGACCTGTTCAATCTTGTAACTTCTGAATGGTCTGCCAAATATCAGCATAACAGAGGCATTTGTTGCTTATCAAAATATATTCTGAACTTTTTCCTCTCAATCTTCTGAGAAGATCTTTATCCATTCAGCATATCATAATAAAATGACAAAAAAAGTTAAACAACCTCAACGACCACTCAATTTACTTATGAAGGTACTAATATCAAGAGAAAAAAATTGACTTTTTAGGGTCAAATAGAGTCTGGAATTGAAGACACATCATCTAGTTCCACAGTTATTTCTCTTTCAACAACATCATTCTGAATAATTAAGTTATTTAAAATAAGAACTCCCAGTTTTTGTCCTCTGTGCCCTCCTTTATGTAAAATTTCATTGTGCATGTATATGAGTAACCAATTCTCAGTGTGGGCACAATGCCTTAAGACTATGAAAAATCTTCATAGGTTCAATATTGCACTGGTGTGTCACTGATGTCACTAGGCCTTAATTTTTAGGAATAGGAAACATTTATCAGACTCATTTACCATTTAAAAAATTTAATCTAATTACCATTTTTCATATCAGCAAGAAAAAAAAAGTAAAAGAGAGAATATCTCCTCAGGGTTGAAACAAAGGGAAACAAATAGTTACAATATTTTGTATGCTATGCCTGTTGTGGGGTTTCCTTCTTTATTCTTCCCAAAATATCTTTTTTATTTTTTTTTTCTTCAATTGAAGGAATGAGTCCCAGATTTTCAGGTCTGCCAAAAACTGCTGACAGGACTCTCGGCGATGAAATTCTTCATTTTCTCTCATTAAAAACTTGAAATAAAAACAAAACACAAAAAAGAAATATCTACTTCATTTTGGATTCTGATCACTACTTCCATTAGCATGCTGCTTTTTATTCTATTCAGATGATTTTTACAGCACACACCATTCATTTACAATTAAATATTTTAGATTTTCATTTCTAAACATATTGCCTAGAAAGAGCAACAAACTGAACAATGATCCTAAAAAAGTCACTTAGATTTTGCCATGTAAGTATTGTATATAGCCTGAGAATACTTATAGAAATACATTTATATTGTTCTCTACTCTGAAAGTTTGAGGTGATTTCAAATGATTTCATATCTGGGGTATGGTTTGGGTGTTACAAAAACCTGGGTTCAATCATTCTTCTAACAGGTAATATTTTTGTGACCCTAGGAAAATCCTTTAATGGCTTGGTGCCCCCAAGAAACTCCTTAGGACAGAAAATACAAAGGAATAGGGTTTAAATATCCTAGAGGAGATTTCCACTTCAGGGAATGAAATCACTGATATATATCATTGTCAATGGAACGGAAATGAACTTTAAAATCATTGGATCACAGGTTTTTTTTACTCTACAATACATTAGAATTTACCTAATTGAATATCTTCAATATTGAACTGAAGAACATAGATTCCTGAGAAATAACTTGCCCATAGATACTATAGAAGGAATATGGGGTCATTCCTAAAGAAAGGTCAGAATATATCATAACTCTATTTAATAAACTATCTTTGCTTCTCTATCATCTCTAGGATAAAAGATAAACACCTTTGTTGGCATTCAAAACCATTAACAAGTAGGCTCTAGTCTACTTTTACATTTATATTACAAATTGCTCACCTTCACAAACTAAACAATATCACCAAACTAGCCTTTTTCACCTCTTACATAGCACTGTACTTTCAAAGTTTGCACTGGCTATTCACCTGCTAGAATGTAGTCCCTTCTTGCCTATGCCTTTTGGATTCTGAGTTTTCTTCAAAAATCTTTATAACAAAAAACTCAGATACGAGCTAAATCAATTGTACAAAAAATCAAGTCATTCCCCAATCGATAAATGGGCAAGGGACATGAATAGGCAATTTTCAGATAAAGAAATCAAAAGTATCAATAAGCACATAAGAAAGTGATCTAAATCTCTTATAAATAGAGAAATGCAAATCAAAACAACTCTGAGGTGTCACCTCACACCTAGCAGATTGGCTAAAATGAAAGAAGGTGAGAGTAATGAATGCTGGAGGGGATGTGGCAAAATTGGGACATTAATGCATTGCTGGTGGAGTTGTGGACTGATCCAGCCATTCTGTATGACAATTTGGAACTATGCTGAAAGGGCTATAAAAGAATGCCTACCCTTCAAGCCAGCCATACCACTGCTGGGTTTGTACCCCAAAGAGATCACAGATAAAAAGACTTGTACAAAAATATTTATAGCAGCGCTCTTTGTGGTGGCAAAAAACTAGAAAACGAGGGGATGTCCTTCAATTGGGGAATGGCTGGAAAATGATGGTATATTCTAGTGATGGAATCCTATTGCGCTCAAAGGAATAATAAACTGGAGGAATTCCATGTGAACTGGAAAGACCTCCAGGAACTGATGCAGAGTGAAAGGAGTAGAGCCAGAAGAACATTGTACACAGAGACTGATACACTGTGGTAAAATCGAATGTAATGGACTTCTGTACTAGCAGCAATGCAATGACCCAGGACAAATCAGAGGGATTTATGGAAAAGATGCTACCCACATTCAGAGGAAGAACTGCAGGAGTGGAAACAGAAGAAAAACAACTGTTTGAACACATGGGTTGATGAGGACACATATAGATATAGATTCAGGGACCACCCTAGAACAATTATCAATAATATGGAAATAGGTCTTGATCGATGACACATGAAGAAACCAGTGGAAATGCACATCAGCTCCTGGGGGGGTAAGAGAACAAGAACATCAAACATGTAACCATGGAAAAAATTTTTTCTAAAAAAATAAAAAATTTTTAAAAATTAAAAACAACCCAGCTTCGGCATGACATTGAAGGCTTTCCTGATCCATCCCCTGAGGTGATAGTGTCCACTAGCTGGGTGACTCAGTGGATTGAGAACTAGGCCTAGAGAGGGGAAGTCCTAGGTTCAAATCTGGCCTCAGACACTTCCTAGCTGTGTGACCCTGGGCAAGTCACTTGATCCCCATTGCCTACCCTTAACACTCTTCTGTCCTAGAGCCAATACTCAGTATTGACTCCAAGACAGAAAGTAAGGGTTTAAAAAAAAAAAAAATATATATATATATATATATGCATATATATATGTGTGTGTGTGTGTTTGTGTTTAATTATTTGTCTATATAATGATAGACATATATAGAGAGATATAGATATATCTTAATAAATCAACATATACTGCCCACCTGCCTAGAATATATGCTCCTTGGCGTTCCTGGTATGCAGGATTCTTTCACTTTCATCTTGATATGTCCAATGTTAAGCACAGTATCTGTTACATAGTAGATCCTTAATAAATGCTTTTCAGTTGATTAAAGTATTTAGTCCAAATCTCTCAGTTAAGAAATTAATATACCGAGGCCCTACATCGGTAGCAGAATCACTGAGAAAAGACTCTTAACATTACCCTTGAACACATTCATTAATGTACTATAACCTTTCATTAGTTATGAAACCAAAGAGTTCATTTCTATTTTCATTTCCTTAGGACTCTAGAAAAACGCTGTTAAAAAATGGCTAGAGTCAGGTTTTACTTCCTGCTATTAAATATGCATTTCTAATCATCCCACCTCTCCAGTGAGACATTTCATGGGAAGTCTGGTTCCTTGAGGACTGTGACTCCCTGTGCAGGGTACAAAGCCAGATGGTGAACAAAAAAAGAATTGAAATCCATTTGTTTTCTATGGCAGTAGTTCCCAGTCTGTGTACTGTGGATCCATGGGGATTGAGAAGTTCTGCAAAGGGTTCTCAAATCCATATGCTCACCAAGCTTTGTCATTCTGAACTTTATTTAGCTCAACAAAATATGCAGTGTGAATCGTGGATTTTGTGCTGCTTGTTTTATATTGTCACTGCTTTATTTGTCCCCAAATGGAATTATTTCTTCTGCCTTTTCAGAATAAACCATAGTTTTACATGTTGCCAAGATAGTCTTCCTGGAGAGGTCTATAAGTATATTCTATGGATTTTCTGATGTGCCAAATTTGACTGTTTAAGAGCAATAAAATAATTGCTATTGTGTGTGTATAGGGAGAGGAAGGAGTACTCGAATTTAAAGAGTATAAGAAAGACTATCTCTAGATTTAAATTTAAGCTTGCTTGATAGAAAGGTCTCAATCATTTCCATTTACTTATAAAATCTATCATTCATTAAATAGTTACAGTGATTACTTAGATGAAGCAGTTGGCATGAGATTTTGGAATTAATCCAAACTTGGTGAAGCAATATGGTGGAAAATTTGACTCAGAGTAAAAAGGCGGCTGTTTTCCTATCTCCCACACAATTAACTAGTGAAGTAACCAAGGGTAAGTTATATATTCTCCAGAGGTAAGTTTTTCATCTATAAAAGTGGGATATTAATATTGTTAACCATATAACAGGGCTTCTGTGAAGTAAGTTCTTTGTAGACTAAACACATATTATATACTTAAATCTATATATTGATACTAATCACACATCAGCAATGATGATCATACTTAAAAAATAAACATATATAATTTTGTACCTATTACTTAATTATATTTTTATTTTTTATTCATAAAAGAGAAATTATAGACATTTACATTTTCTTCCAAAAAGACAGTAAAAAAAACCAGCAGAATTCAAATGGTGTCTAGCCAGTGACTGCTCATGTTTCTCTGTGTTGCTTTAATTTATTTTTTTCATTCAGTCAACAAATATTTACTAAATACCTCATCGAATCTACTATTCTAGTTATTGATGATATAATATTATCTGGAAGACAGTTCCTGTTCATTAGGAGCTATTAATATAAAAGGAGGGATCTGACATCAATATAAATAATATGTAAATAGTAGAAAGTGGTAAAGAGAATAGAGAAAGTTAAATTTCTATAAGAAAATTTAAAGAGGGAAAGACGCATTTGGTACTTAGCATTCAAAGGGAAAGAACAGAGGTAGGTACAGAAGAAAAAAGAATATATCCAATGGATTATTATATAAGGTCTAGTGTATAGAGATGCGAAAAGCTAGGATGAAAAGTATTGCCAGAGTCCAGTGTGGCTGACATCTAGAATATAGTAAGGATAGAAAATATGCAATAAGAATAGAAATTTAGTGGAAAGTCAGATTTCAGAAGTTCTTTAATTCTAGGATCAGGAAGTTTGTACTTTATTTCTTAGGCAATGGTAAGCCACAGGAGGTCTTTGAACAGAGAAATCACAGAGTACTAGGTTAGAAAGATTATTCAGGCAGTGTTCTGATGATTTGATTGTAAACTAGATTGCCTAGAATAAAAGGAATCCTGTTATTATAGTAGTGTTATAAAATGTACCTGATGTTATGAGGAGCAGAAGCTGAGTGTGTGTGTGGGTAATGCCCAAGAATAACACTTAAATTGTGATTTTTTTAATAATTTTTTTATTTTTAGAAAAATTTTCCATGGTTACATAATTCATGTTTTTACTTTATCCTTCACCCACTCTACCTCGCTCCCCGCCCCCCCACCACAGCTAACTCACATTTCCACTGATTTTAACATGTGTGGTCAGTCAAGACTTATTTACATGTTATTGATAGTTACATTGGTGTGGTCTTTTTGGGTCTACATCCCCAATCATGTCCTCATCAACCCAAGTGTTCAAGCAGTTATTTTTCTTCTGTGTTTCCACTCCTGTAGTTCTTCCTCAGAATGTGGGTAGCGTTCTTCTACATAAAATCCCTCAGAATTGTCTTGGGTCATTGCATTGTTGCTAATACAGACGTCCATTACATTCAATTTTACCACAGTGTATCAGTCTCTGTGTACAATGTTCTTCTGGCTCTACTCCTTTCACTCTGCATCAGTTCCTGGAGGTCTTTCCAGTTCATATGGAATTCCTCCAGTTTATTATTCCTTTGAGCACAATAGTATTCCATCACCAACATATACCACAATTTGTTCAGCCATTCCCCAAAGGAAGGGCATACCCTTGTTTTCCAGTTTTTTGCCACTACAAAAAGCATGGCTATAAATATTTTTGTGCAAGTCTGTTTATCTATGATCTCTTTGGGGTACAATCCCAGCAATGCTATGGCTGGATCAAAGGGCAGGAATTCTTTTATAGCCCTTTGGGCA
Source organism: Gracilinanus agilis (assembly GCF_016433145.1). Classification (NCBI taxonomy): domain Eukaryota; kingdom Metazoa; phylum Chordata; class Mammalia; order Didelphimorphia; family Didelphidae; genus Gracilinanus; species Gracilinanus agilis. The sequence continues at coordinate 113,082,605 of NC_058135.1, read as the reverse complement.
TAGTTCCAAATTGCCAGCCAGAATGGTTGGATCCGTTCACAACTCCACCAGCAATGCATTAATGTCCCAATTTTGCCACATCCCCTCCAACATTTATTACTCTCCCCTTCTTTCATTTTATCCAATCTGCTAGGTGTGAGGTGATACCTCAGAGTTGTTTTGATTTGCATTTCTTTAGAACACTTTCTCATGTGCTTATTCATACTTTTGATTTCTTTACCTGAAAATTGCCTATTCATGTCTCTTGCCCATTTATCAATTGGGGAATGACTTGATTTTTTATACAATTTATTTAGCTCCTTCTATATTTGAGTAAGTAGGCCTCTGTCAGAATTTTTTGTTAGAAAGATTTTTTTCAGTTTGTTGTTTTCCTTCTGATTTTGGTTGCATTGTTTTTGTTTGTACAAAAGCTTTATAATTTAATATAATCAACAATATTTTTTTTACATTTTATAATTTTTTCTAACTCTTGTTTGGTTTTAAAATCTTTCCTTTCCCAGAGATCTGACAAGTATATTATTCTGTGTTCACCCAATTTACTTACAGTTTCCTTCTTTGTATTCAAGTCTTTCACCCATTCTGAATTTATCTTGGTGTAGGGTGTTAGATGTTGATCTAAACCTAATCTCTCCCATATTGTTTTCCAATTTTTCCCAGCAGTTTCTGTCAAATAGTGGATTTTTGTCCCGAAAATTGGGCTCTTTGGGTTTATCATACACTGTTTTGCTGATGTCACTTACCCTGAGTCTATTCCACTGATCTCTACTACTATCACTTAGCCAGTACCATATTGTTTTGATGACTGCTGCTTTATAGTATAGCTTAATATCTGGTACTGCTAAGCCACCTTCTTTCATGTATTTTTTTCATTATTTCCCTTGATATTCTTGATCTTTTGTTCTTCCAAATAAACATTGTTATAGTTTTTTTCTAATGCAGTAAAAAAGGTTTTTGGTAGTTTGATAGGTATGGCACTAAATAAGTAAATTAATTAGGGTAGAATGGTCATTTTTATTATGTTAACTCATCCTACCGATGAGCAATCAATGTTTTTCAATTGTTTAGATCTAGTTTTACTTGTTTGGAAACTGTTTTGGATTATTTAAGTATTCTCTTTCTTTTGCTCTTAATCTAGGCAATTTATATTTTTTGGAAATATTCATCCGTATCACCCAGATTGCTAAATATATTGCCATATAATTGGGCAAAATAGTTTTTAATGATTGCTTTAAATTCCTCTTCATTAGAGTTGAGGTCTCCCTTTTCATCTTTGATACTATTAATTTGGTTTTCTTCTTTCCTTTTTTTAAAATTAGATTAACCAGTACTTTGTCTGTTTTATCTGTTTTTAGAAATTTGGAAGCTTTACTGTTTGGTGCACACATATTGAGTACTGATATTTCTTCATTGTTTATACTGCCTTTTATCAGGATGTAATTACTTTCCCTATCTCTTTTAACCTTATCTATTTTTACTTTGGCTCTGTCAGAGTTCATGATAGCCAGTCTTGCCTTCTTTTTCTCATTTGAAGCACAAAAGATTTTGCTCCATCCTCTCATTTTCACTCTATGTATGTCTGTCTGTCTCATGTGTGTTTCTTGTAGACAAGGTATGGTTGGGTTTTGGTTTCTAATCCACTCTGCTATTTGCTTCTATTTTATGGGCGAGTTCATCCCATTCACATTCAAAGTTATAATTATCAACTGTGCATTCCCAGACATTTTGATTCTCTCTCCTAGTCCTGTCCTTTGTTCTTTCACTGTTTCCTTCTTCAGTGTTTTGTTTATAAACAATTCCTATAATCCCCTCCCTTGCTGTACTTCCCTTTCTCCCAGCTCCCTTCTTATTCCCCTCTTATTGTTCTTTAAAGCCACGTGGCACTCCCCCGCCCAAGCGCTCTCCCTCCCTAGTATTGCTTCCCTCCCCACCAGTCTGTTTCCCTTTTTCTTCTCTATAGGGTGTGAATCAATATTTTTGCCCTTATGGATCTGATTGTTCTCCTCTAAGTTGATTTCAATGCACTTAAATTTTGAATATTACCTCTCTCTAACCTCTTTACTCTTACAGTGTATTGTTATTTTTCCCTCTTGATCCCATGAGCTTCTTTATGGAATATAAATTTATTCTTTTTTGTTTGCTTTCCTATTTTTCTTATTATTATCTTCTCCTTCCCCCCAGTTTTGTATATATTTATACCTACATGCTTACATACATACATATATACATATATACATATATATGTACATATATATATATATATATTTATATATCTCTTGACATTTCATGCTACACAGTTTGTCCCTGTTCCCTCTATGTAAACTTCTTCTAGTTATCCTGTTGGTAATAATTTTTAATATTTGCCAATACCTTCTTTTCTTCTTGGGATATAAATTGATTGAACTTGTTGTGTCCCTTAAAGAAAATAATTTTTGTCTCCTCCCCTCTTCTCTTAATTACCTCATGTTGATTCTCTTGAGTTCTGGGTTTGGGCAGCAAACTCTCTCTTTAAGTCTGGTTTTTTCTTGATGAATGTTTGGAAGTCCTTGACTTTATTGAATGACCATACTTTCCCCTGCAATAATATAGTTAGTCTTGCTAGATCATTGACTCTTGGTTGTAGACCCAGTTCTCTTGCTTTCTGGAATATTGTATTCCATGCTTTCCGGTCCTTCAGTGTAGATTCAGACAGATCCTGTTTTATCCTAACTGTGGTTCCCTGATATCTGAATGACATCTTTTTAGCAGCTAGTCATATTTTTTCCTTGGTCTGGTAGTTTTTTGAATTTGGCTATAATATTCCTGGAAGTTGTCAGTTGTGGATTAAATGTAGGAGGTGATGTGTGGATCCTGTTGATTTCCACTTTTCCCTCTTGTTCAAGAATTTCTGGGCAATTTTCTCTGATAATTTCTTGTAAAATTCTATCTAAACTTTTTCTTTTATCATGATGTTCTGGTAAACCAATAATTCTTAAGTTGTCTCTTCTAGCTCTGTTTTCCAGATCTTTGGTTTAATCAATGAGGTGTTTCATATTCTCCTCAAATTTTTCATTTTTTAAATTTTGTTTAATATATTCTTGCTGCCTTGTGAAGTCATTTGCTTCTAGTTTTTGAGTTCTGTTTTTTAAAGACTGAATTTTATCCCTGGCTTTTTGGTCATCCTTCTCTTTCTGGTCTGATTTTTTTTTGTAGATCATCTTTTGTTTTCTTTGCTTCATTTTCAAGCTGGCCAATTCTGGCTTTTAGTACTTTATTTTCTGGTTTTAACTCATGTATTTCCTTTTTCAAATTGTCTTCAGCCTCTCTTGATTGCTTTTTGAGTTCCTGAAGTTATTGAATTAATTGAGTTTTGAATTCTTGAGTTAATTGAATTTTGAGATCTTCCAAAGCCTGTGTCCAGTTCCCTGGAACTGCTTCCTCTTCTTCTATTTCTGTTTCATTTGCTCTCTTTTCATTTCCTTGAAAGAAGCTGTCAATTGTCATTTCTTTTCTCTTTTTCTTTTGCTTACTCATGTTTTTTTCCCCTTCCTTGTTCTGCTAGTTTGAGCAGAGCTATTTAATGATCTTTGATGAAAGATCCAGCTGGGAATGGAGATTTGTAGTTACTTTCTCTGTCCTCTGAAGACTTCTTATCTGTTCAATTGTTGGGATTAATCCTATATTGATTGGATTAATCTTACTGCTTAATCTGCCCTTAGACTAAAACCTTGAGGGGAGGGGAAAAACAAACAAACAGAAAAAGAAAGTGAGGGGACAAGAAGGAGTGTTTTCCCTGAACTGAGCTCTCCTGGAGTGGGGTTCCCCTGGGCTGTCCGCTGTGTTTGATCTGGTTTTCTTTCCTTTTGAAGCCCTGCATTCTCTATCTCGGTATGAGGAAGCTAAGCTATCTGTGGTCTCGGGTTTGGCTCCCTCCAGGCCACCATCTTCTGGGCATTTTTGCTGTGTTTCTCTGGTTTTCTCCTCCAGTCACCTCTCCAGTGCCTGTGTTTGACTCCCTGAGTCCAATGCCAGCAAGGTCCTCTCTCTTGACTGGTGTGCCCACCAGCCCTGAGATTTCCCTGGCTGCTAGAAACTCCACACAGCATGTGGGGGAAGCATCCTAGGATCCTGGCATTCCCCTTCTATGCCCTCATACCTGACAGTTAAGGAATTGAAGCCTTTTTCTTGGCGTACCTCTAGTTATGTTGCAGTAGGGTTCCCCTTGCTCTGTCCTGTTATTGGATTTGGTCCTCTTCCTTCTCAAAGTGCATTGTTTTCTATCTCGGTTTGTAAGGGGGCGGAGGTTTTAAGATTTGCTCTGTCTACACCGCCATCTTCCTGCTCCTTTCTCAAAGCCTTTAAATTGTGATATTGAAACACAAAGGGCCCACAAAATGTTCGTAATGAATCTCCCAGACTAGTCAACTAAAAGGAAGAATCTGTGGTTGGAAGTATACAGACATTTCTAACTGAACAACCTGGTCCAGTAAGTCTGACTGCAGAATAGATCTTGTTTGACTGATATTACTTTCCTTTCCCTCAAATGTCCCAAGGATATGCATGCTCTGAGCCTTAAGATAAAACTGACAGAAATTTAGATAAATTTCAAAGATTTAATGCTACTAGGTTTAGGACATAAGCAGGGTATCAATTTAGGGAGAAGGGAAACAGAAGATTCTTAATCTTCCTTAATAAAGATTATGTAGGAGTAGAAAGAACAGGGCAGATAGAACAAACATTGTGAAGTTAGCATTGATAGAACTTGGCAACTGATTGGAAGTGACAGAAGCATAGTAGAGTCACACTTTTGGTTGCAGCTTCAATTTACTCTTTACCTATATAATCACCTCAAATAAAATGCAGGTATTCCATTTCATAGTTAAGTAAGACCTGTTTCCATTGTTCTAGGAAAAAGAGCAATCTCCACATGAGTGAGTCATCAGAAACAGCATGCATTTTGAGGGATTGAAATAATTAATAGCCATCGGCAACCACCAAAGAGCATGACTTCATGCTATCATGGGTCCTTTGTAACTGTCTTGATCAGAGTGGTTAAATCTTTCAGAGTTTATCATACTTACAATATTGCTATTCCTGAGTAGAATGTTCTCCATATTCTACTCACTTTGTTTTGCGCCAGTTCATGTAAGTCTTCCCGACTTTTTTCTGAAGCTATCCCCCTCATCATTTTTAATAGCAAAATGATATACCATTACAATTATATAACATACCTTATTCAAGTCATTCTCCAATTGGTGGGCATCTTCTCAATTTTTAATTGTTTGCTGTAATAAAAAGAGCTACTATGAATACTTTTGTACTCAGAGGTACTTTTCCTTTTCTCTGATCTCTTTAGTAAATATTAGATCTCATTGTAGTATTGCTGGATCAAATGGCATTCACAGGTTTAGAGCTTTTTGGGCATAGTTCCAAATTGTTCTCTAAAACAATCAAACCAGTACCCAATGCCAACAAGTGTATTACTGTTCTAATTTTTTCACATTAAATTCAGCATTTGTCATTTTCCTTTTCAGTCATATTAGCCAATTTTGTAGGTGTAAAATTGTACCTCAGAATGGTTTTAATTTGCTATTCACTAATTAAGAGTGACTTAGAGAATTTTTTCATTTCACTATTAATAGCTGTAAGTGTGGATTTGGGGTAAATCAAAGATTACTAAGCATGTATCTTGGAAGGGGACTGGAAACCCACCCCATGGAGAATTCTGTTTGGGAGGGGCCAGCAGCAAGAGGAGTTTGGAGGAGAATTCTGAAGGTTCTCAACTGTCACTTCTCTCCTGACTGGACGAGGAGCTGAGGGGTTGGTTCTTTGATTGGGAAGTTTGGGATTTTGGGGGGATCCTGAGTGAATTGGGTTCCTCTGTACTTTTATGTGTGACCATTGGGAGATCACAAATACCAACAAAGAAGACACTGAACAGCCATTCTCCAATTTGGCCAGTGAGTCCAGACTCCTGAGGGAGCAGGCTTGAAGGAAGCAGGGTCCCTTTCCTGATCTTGCCTGAATCTATTGATCCTGTTACTTCCCTTTAATATTAGTTTAGAAATATTTGAAAGGAGACTTGGTGGGGGGTGGGGGAAGAGAGTGACCTACTCTGACCAAGCCACAGAAGTCCAGAGCTCTCTTGGGAAGACTTAGCTGATAGAGTAGTTAATCCTTTCCCTCTCATTCCTTGATTCCCATATACCTTTTCCCCCCTGTATCCTGAATTTAATTTATCCTTTAATAAACCCCTATTAGTTTGATACATAGAGTATGAAGAAATTGCACTGAGAGGGGAGGTGACTGATCTTGGGGCTGAGGGGAAGATCATTACCTCACTCCATCTTGAGGGGTAAAGCTATTTGTTCTTAGGAGTTGGGGGAGGCTTGTCTCAACAGGGCTGACTCTGGGGGCAGGATCCCATCCATTAGGGTCACAGCTGAACCCCAACGCCTTCCTTCAACATCCCCATTATAGCTTTCCTAGTTTGGGAAGCTCACTGAGTTTATTCCCACATAGGTCTTCCCTGGGGTGGAGGTGAGTGATCTGGCTCACTGAAAGCTAACAAGTTGGGGGAGTCTAGATACCCCCTTCCCCCATCAATACTCACCCCTTACATAGCTTTGATTTCTTCTTTTGAAATCTGACTATTCATAATTTTGACAATTTGCCAAATGGGAAAATGTCATAAAAATAAATTTGATTCAATTCTTTCTCTATGAGAAATGGGGCCTTAATCAGAAAAACAAACTTTTAGGCTTGTTTCCAATTTCCTGTTTTACTTCCACTTTTAGCTGCATTAGTTTTTAAATACATGTAATCAAAATTGTCCATTTTATTGCCCCTGTTCCTCTATTTTTTTTAAAAACTCTTCCTTTATTCACAGATTTGACATTCATTTTTTCATACTCCACGTAATTTACTTAATATATCATCCTTTATATCTAAGTTACTTGTCTATTTTGAACTTACCTTGGCATAGGATATGAGATCTAGGTCTATGCTTAAATTTTGCCAAATTGTTTTCCAGTTTTCTCAGCAATTTTTGTCAGATGGTGAATTTTAACCATGAATTCTTGAATATTTAGGTTCATCAAATGTTAGATTACTATAATTATTTACTTCAATGCATTGTGTACTTAACCTATTCCACTGATTTCTTAGTCAATACCAAATTGTTTTCAAATATAGTTTGAAATCTGGAACTATTAGGCCACCTTTCTCCATTTTTAAAAATTAATTAACTTGGTATTCTTGAACTTTTTGACCTTCCAGATGAATTTTTTCAAGAATTTTTTCTAACTTTATAAAATAATTATTTGGAAGTTTGATTGATATGGTACTGAATAATCAAATTAATTAGGTAGATTTGTCATTTTTGTTACATTAGCTTCTACTACCTATGAAAAATGAATAGTTCTCCAATTGTTCAGATTTGTCCTTATTTGTATTTAAATTGTTTTATAATTTTGTTCATGTAATCTTTGGATTTTTCTTTGCAGAAGACTTTTAATTATTTTTATTATCTGCTTTTATTTGATTTTTATTTTTTACATGTTGATGTGATTGCTAATACTAATCTGACATTTTTGATCCATATTCTTTTCTACCTTCCTTCCCTCTGCCTTCCTCAAGATAGCAGGTAATATGATATTGGTTGAACATGTATTATCATACAATATATATTTTCATGTTTATCATAATGTGAAAAAGATACATATAGCCTATATTAGAGAAAAATTCAGGGAGGAAATTATGTGGAAAATGGTACACTTCAATTTACATGGAGGTTACATCACTTCCTTCAGTGGTGGTTGATACCCTTTTTTGTCATGAGAATCTTGAAGTTGTCCTGGATTCTTGCATTGCTAAAAACCAGTTGATTTATACAGATTTGATCTTTACAGATTATTATTGTTACTCTGTACAAGGTTCTTCTGATTCTACTCTCCTCCCTTTAAGTCACTTCATATAAGTCTCTCCAGGTTTGTTTGTTTCTACATGAGATAATTGTACCCATAATTTCTTAAGACAATAATATTTCAATACAATCATATACCACAACTTGTTCAATCATTCCCACATTGATGGATATCCCTTCAGTTTCCAGTTCCTTGCTACCACAAAGAGTTGCTGTGAATATTTCTGGACAAGTAGGTCCTTTTCCATTATGTTTAATCTCTTTGTTATATAGACTTAGTGGTGGTATTGCTATCTGCCGTTACATTAAATAAAAATTTTCATTCCATCTCTTGCTGCTCAGCTTGGATGGTAGTATGTAGAAATGCTAGTGATTTATCCTGGTTGAATTTATATCCTGCAACTTTACTCAAATTGTTTAGCTAGTTTAGAAGTTGATTCTCTAAAATTATCCTCATATCATCTACAAAGAGTTACAGTTTAAATTTTTCATTGGTTATTTTATTCATGCAAATATTTTTCTTGTCATATTGATATAGATAGCATTTCTACAATAATATTTAATAATATTGATAATGAACACCTTCCTTCTTCCCTGATCATATTTGGGAGGCTTTGAGTTTTTCTTCATTTTATAAAGAATGTTTGCTCTTGGTTTTAGATAGATATAACTTATTGTTTTAAGAACATTTCCACTGATTTCTATACCTTCTAGTATTTTTAATAGGAATGGGTGCTGTATTTTGTCCAAAGCTTTTTCTGTATTTATTGATATAATCATATTATTTGTGTTGTAATAAATAAAAGAGTGGTCTGGCCAGAATTATAATCATTTATTAATAAAATGAGAGAGAGAGAGAGAGAGAGAGAGAGAGAGAGAGAGAGAGAGAGAGAGAGATTTCTTTATGGTATTAGCTTGAACAGAACTGATTCTTCATTTAGCTGGCTAAGGTCCTGTCTGTACATCAATGCAGCACCTCACCAAAATTAAGAGCAGAAGTAAAGAGTTGCTCTTCTCAGGCTTGCCTTTTAAACACCATTAGATCCTCCCTCCATGGCAATGTTGCACATTGATGATCATGCTGAGGCCAGGGGATGTCAGGGGACACCAGGCCATTACATATGGGACAATATTCCGTGCTGCTGGAGGAAGGTATTTTTTCTTACACAATCACATTATTGATATAGTAAATTACGCTGATGATTTTCCTAACAATGAACCAGCCTTACATTCTTAGTGTATGTATTTTGTGCTATATTGCTCTAATCTACTAGTATTTTACTTAATTTTTATGCATCAATATTCATTAAGGAAATTGGTTTATATAGTTTTCTTTCTTTATTTTTGTTTTTCCTGGTTTAGGTGTGATAATCATATTTGTAATATAAAAGTAACTGAGTAGGACTGTTTTATTTCTTTCTTCAGAAAGTTTATATCTCCTTGAAATTAAATATTCCTTAAATGTTTGGAAGAATTCAATTGTGAATCGATTTGGTCCTGAGGATTTTTTCTTAGGGCCTTCATTGATGATTTCTATTTTTAGGACAGAGTTGATTATTTTTTAAGTGTTCTTTTCTGTTAATCTCTGCAGTTTATATTTTCATAAATCTCCATCTATTTCACACACATCATCAGTTTTTATAACACATTATTAAGCAAAATATTTTCTAATAATTGCTTTAATTTTCTTTATTAGGTTGTCTCTCCATCATATCAATTTTTTAATACTAATAATTTGGTTTTCTTCTTTCTTTTAAAAATCTAATTAACATGGTGTTTCTATTTTGTAGCTTTTCCCATAATTTAACCAAGTTCTCATTTAATTTGTTAATTTGATAGTTTTCTTTTAATTTTGTTAGTTTCTCCTTTAATTTTCAGGATTTCCATTTAGGTGTTTAATTTGAAATTTTTAATTTTTCTTTTTCTAGTTTGTTTTTAAAGTTACATACTTGATATATTGATCTGTTCTTTCTTTTACTGGTGTATGTGCTTAGAGATATCCATTTTCCAATAAGTACTCTGTTAACTGAATGCCCAAAATATTGTAATATTTTCTTTTTATTACCATTCTCTTTAATGAATTTTTGATTGTTCCTATAATTTTAGTCTATTGATTTTATTCTTTATATGATTTGTTCTTTTACCCATTCCTTTTTTAGGATTAGGTTATTTAGTTCCTACTAAATTTTTAATCTGTGCTTTCATACCCTTTAGAAAATATAATTTTTTAAAGCATTATGGTCCAGTGCAAAGGAGACATTTAATATTTCTGTTTTTCTGCATTTGGTACTAAGGATTTTTATGGAAAAATTCATGGTCAATTTTTGTGAAAGTGAAATGTAGAGCTGAAAAAAAAGTTATAGTCCTTTTTATTCCCATTCATTTTTCTCTAGTAATCTATAGTATCTAAATTCTCTAAGATTCCATTGATCTCCTTATCTTCTTTATTATTTACTTTGTAGTTAGATTTATCTACCTCTGAAAGGTAAAATTGAGGTTTTCCAGTAACATAGATTTATTGTTTCTTTCCCAGGTAATTCATTAGACCTTTCCTTTAAAAATTTGGATGCTATGCAATTTGGTACATACATATTTAGAATTGATTACTTCATTATCTTTGGTAAACTTTAAGATAACATGGTTTCCATGGTTATTTTTGCTTTATCTGAGATCGTTATTGCTACACTTTTTTTTTTACTTCAGCTAATACATAATAGTTTCTGTACCAGTCACTTATTTTAATTCTGTGTGTTTTTCTCTATTTCAGGTATGTCTATAACCACACACACACACACACACACACACACACACACACACATGTGCAAAAGGTCTCACTCAGATAGCATTATAGCGAATGGAGAAATAATTTCTAAATCCCTGATTTGTTCTTTTATCCCACCATCCTCTGCAATTCTAAATAGATTGGTTCATTAAGTGAGAGTTTCTAAGTTAAGACCACTGACACCTGAAAGTGCACTTACATTTCCTTAAATCTCTGATACTATGCCAAGGATCAACATATGATAATAATACTAACAACAAATCACATCTATAGGACTCTAGATTTAATACTTCAATTTCTCCATTATCACAATGTTAGTGTTAATATTGTTGTTCCCATTTTTACATGTGAGAATATGGTTTGTTTAATACTGCCAGTATATAATGTAATCAGGATCCAAACCAAGTTATTTGCTAAATCTCAAGTGAATATTCACACGAATACACCATAAAAAAAACCCTTTTTTTTAAATCTGAGGTTAACATAATCTAATCACTACATTCAGTTGTGACATTGTCTCATTTTTATATTGATATGTGCCTAGGAAAATGAACCAATTTTAACATAAAAATGGGCAATGAATAATTTGAATACACACAGACACATAGTAAATCCTCAAATTTCCTTGGGTAAAGTTTTTAGAAACTGGTACGGAAGTAAAAAAATATTGTTGATATATTGAAGCTATGAAATTAACATGTTCAGTTTTCATGGCCACAAAAAAGCAAACAAATAAACAGTAATCTTTCACTAGAGTTTTGAAAATTATATTTCCAACCCAATCTACTCTATAGATTAGTTTCCTGCCATGCCCCTAAGATTTACCTTCCCCTCATTCCTTTCCAACTCCCTTTTATGTCATTTTCTCTCATTAGAATTAAGCTCCTTGAGGGCAGTGGCTGTCTTTCCTTTTGCTTGTGTTTTTATTTCCACCACTTAATACCAAATCTGACATAAAGACTTTATAAATATCTTTTCTAAATGACAGAATCTTGTGATCCCAGTATTAATTATAATTTTATTGTGGTATGATTTACAAATGGTAAATGCTATATTTAGAATTTCTTCCCTTAAAGATTTTTATTTATATTTTTCTCTATCCTAATCTACTCTTATAAACGTTATATGTGATAAAGAATATATTCATATGGTATTCCTTTCAGAGGATTCCCTGGAACTTGTACTATGCTTTTGGATATGTCTGAGACAAAAAAAAAAGATTTAAAGACAAACAATGAGAATAAGCAATGAAGGCATAGGGACCTTTTTACAATGGTAGGGTGAACAAGACCAGTGATGAACCTAGCAGGATACCAGCTGCTTCACAAACTTATGAGTACCTCTTATTTTTTTTTATATACAGTGCATAGTCATTATTGTGCCTGGTTAAAATCCTGAAATTAAAAATGAGATTACTAATAAAATTACACAAATGTCCATAGTTAGGAAACTCAAAAGTGTTAATTTTCAGGATTGACTATATATGTGTTCATTTAATATTTATGTCATATCTTTCCACTATTGACTTTCAAGAACTGAGTCATAGAGCTATATTAATATATGCACATATGGAATATAGAAATTAACAATATTATTAGGTAATACTATTAATCTCTTTGTAACTTTAAGTGCTTTTACAGGATAGCTGCTACATGATCTCATAGGCATATTGAATTGTCTAGTTTTATAATTATTCTGTCCTTAAAATTCTAATTATGGAAATTATAAATAGTTTATTATTATGCCTCCCAATTAGAGAGATACAACTCTATAATGATGAGTTAGAAGTTGAGATCCCCTTGAGAATGGCGTATGCAGAAGGCACTTTCTCCTCTGTGGTGTATAGAGCTGTCACATACTTTCATGCAAGGAAATTAGGGAAGGAAAAAATATTAAGGGCCTACTCTGTGCCAGCTACTGTGCTACACTGCTTTATAATATTCTCTCTTGATCCTCAGACATTCCCAGGAAATAGATGTTATTATTAATCCCATTTTAGAGTTGAGGAAATTGAGATAAAATGTGAATTGCCTTGTCATACACATAGTAAATGTCTGAAGTTACCTTTTAACCTAGTTTTTATCTTTAGGACCAGCTCTGTATTCAATTAGTAACAAGAATGATAAAAGCCTAAAGATCACATACTTAGCCCATACTTATTTATAACCAAATACACGTATATCAGAAAATGTCTTAAACAGTTTAAAAGAATAGGCTCCACAACTGATCTGCATATACCTGAAATAAGCTGTGAGGGAAAGATCAGAAAGGCCAGTTCTTCCACATAACCCAGACCTCTAGCCAAGAAGGATGGAGTCAAAACAACAAGGAAAACAGGCATGTCTATTACTAGTTGTCACTTTATCTTTCCCCTTTCCAATCTCATTGGACTTGTGTATTGGGTGGGGAGTTGCTGATATTGTGATGTTGGTACCATTGACACTACTCTTCCTGCACTATGGCTCCATGACTGGAAGATTAGGGAGGTGGGGAAGGAGGAGACAAGCTTCCATATTGCCTTTTCTCTTTGGGATCTTTCTCAAGAACTTTTTTTGAAAACTGCAACTTTAGTGAAAAATTAAGCTTTATGGCTCCCATTGCCTCAATAATTTCCTGTCTTCCATTGCTACAAAGAATACAACTATCCGGGTTTTTAGGACCTTACACCCTTTCTCAAGTGATCCAATCTAAGACAACAGAAGTTCTATTAAATTAATAAATCATAAAGTTTATAATTTTAGCTGTCCAAAAATTACTTTAAATCTTAAGAATGCTTATTATACTTTGAAAGAATCACATTCTATTAGTTGTCTCAGATTTGTTACAACAAAGGAAAAATACCACTAATGTAGAGAAAGATAGACAAATGATACCTGCCACTTTGATAGATAGTCAAGAGGATCAAGACAAGTGTTTGTAATGAATGAATACACCAAACATATTGGAATGGAAAGATAAAAATGTAAGATCTCCCCTGGTACTATATAATCTCCATAAGGGCAGGGGAAGTTTCATTTTTGTCTTTCCACCCTTTGATATCTATTATGATACCTGACTTATAGTCCATATTTAATACAATCTTGTTTATTAACTGATATATTATGGATATAAAGAGTAAAGTCTTAACAAATTTATGAAAAAAATTAAATAATAAAAGAGTCAAAATTAATTCTATGGCTAATGAAAATTGTATAACAGAATAAATGCCATTCATTTGAAATGGTAATACTGATTTCTCACAATTACATGACATTTTAAAAGGTCACAAATCTCTTTCTTCATAATCATCCTGTGACTCGTATAATGTGATATTGATATATCAATAAATAGGGAAACTGAAGTTAATAAAACAGATTAATAATTTTAGGCATAAAAGTGATGAAGGTAAGAGCTGTAGCTCAGCTTTCTAACATGAATCCTAGTGGTCATTTTGTTATCCAAAACTCCCTGAATGGAGGAAAACTGAGAACTTATAGACATGGATTAATAGTAATATAATAGAACTCAGATATGGTAAACATAGGGCCAAAAATTTATTAACCTATGAAGTTAATAGATACATTTGTCTAGTTTATTCCATAGACAACAATAACTTTTCAAGGACATCTTTGTTCATTACCACAGGCAAAACCCCCACCAAGATTCAAACTTGAATCGATCCAGAACTGGCTTTCTGTGATTATTTTTTCAAGTTGATGTTGACTCAGAAATTCATGTTTTTCCTCCTCACTTAGAATTTTATTTTCAAGGTTACTTAGAACATTTCACATTTAGGTTGTTCAAATGCTCAATAGCAAGTTGCTAGAAGAACTGAACAATATCAACTTTGAAATTCTTGAAATAAAATAAAATAAGCAAAAAAAAGTTGCAGACAATTTGAAGGGTGTTTTACAGGCACTCCCTTGGAGTGGGAAAGAGATGGAAAAGTTAATTGTAATGAATGATAAGAGGTAGTATTGAATGTTTACTCATGGGCTAGTCAGTCTTCTCATATTACAGTATTAGTAAGTATTTGCAAAAGAATGATTATTAAAATAATTGCACCTTAGAAACCAACATCAGTTGCTGAGGATCAAGGCAAAGGCAAAATCTATGAAAAGCAGTAAAGTGATAAAAGCATTTACTAAACCTGTATATGTGCTGATACTATGCTCAGGATTTTAAAGATATCTTATTTGATTCTTACAACAACCTCGGGAAATAGGTGCTTTATTATTCCCATTTTATAGTTGAAGTAGACAGTGATTAAATGATTTGCCAAAGGTCACAGAACATGTGGCTGAGGTGGAATTAGAACCCAGGTTTTCCAAACTCCTAAGCCAGCACTCAACCTATGCAAAAACATGATACAATACTCTGTATTAAATCAGTATACATTCTTCTGCTTGGTGACTCCAATGTGAAGGTGGGAAAAAGTTAAAATGTCAAGAAACAAATGGAAATTTTTGATTAAGAAATAAAGAATAAGATAAACCAAAGACATATATATGCAAGCATATACATATATATTTAGAGATATGAAGATAGCTTATACATAAAAGAAATGAATTGTTGTCAATATGATAATTTTCTATGTATCATTTTTGTACCAACAGATCACAACTTGAAAGAAAAAAGATAAGAATTAATTTAAAAAACAGAAGAGAGAAAAAAAATATGTGGTATACTATTGAAACTTCGACATTTCCCATCAAGATTGATGCTAGGTTTCTCTATCCTGCCACCAGGTGGGCACTTTCATTTCTTATCTCCTTCACACAGGTATATTTTAGCTTTCTCTCATATTTTGTTTTTCCCATTGCATGTAAGCTTCTTGAGAATAGAGACTATTTTACTTTTTGCTTATATTTTTTTACTGCTGGTACTTATCAGAATGACTGAGAGATAGTA
Source organism: Gracilinanus agilis (assembly GCF_016433145.1). Taxonomy (NCBI): domain Eukaryota; kingdom Metazoa; phylum Chordata; class Mammalia; order Didelphimorphia; family Didelphidae; genus Gracilinanus; species Gracilinanus agilis. Next base: position 113,067,033 of record NC_058135.1, on the reverse strand, counting down.
TAAATTTAATAAATTATTCTTGACTGACCAATTGGAACAAATTATTCTTAAGCTATTTTATGCAAGTGATTCACAAACAAATAAGAAAACGATTGTTGGAATGTCATTAACACCAATTACAAAAACATTAAACTCAAATTTAACTACTAGAAATCTATTACCAATATGAAGAGGGGGAGGTGGGAGCCAAGAAAGTTCCTTAGTCAGCAAACATTTTATTTGCTTGTTAAGATGAGAGAGATCATTAATATGTGCATGTCCTTAATTCATGTGTCTGCACTCACACATATATATGCATTTAAAAATACTGAATTATGATATTAAAGGAGATCAAGCAGGAATCACAACAATGAGTCATATCTTTTTCATCTTAGTCAGAACTGAAGCATGTTGCAAGTGGAATACTACTAAACTTCTAGTGTTGAATTTAAAGTCATGGGAGCTGGATTCAAATCCTTACTCTACCATTTCCTGCATCTATGATGGTAAGCAAATCATTTCTCTTCTCTGGATCTTAGTTTATTCATCTGTCAAATAGAGGGTTTAGAATAGATGACCTTGGAAGTCCCTCCCAATTCTAAATCTATGATTCATTGTGTTAATTGCCTGTAGATACTGAAAAAGCAATTAATTTGGAAGATCAACACAGTATCTTGAGGAGATTGTTCCAGCCCAGTGTTTCTTATCCAAACATCGAAACGAAAGACATAAAAAATAGAAACAACTCTATTCAATTACCTTTATCACAAACATCAGACAAGGTTAAGAAAAAGTAAGATGTATGTTTACCTAAGGTATTCATCACTCTAATGAAAAAAGCCTAGCACAGAGTCCAAATCATAGTGATCCTCCAGATAAACTTTTTTTAATATAGCATTGAACTAGTTACATTAAGTAAACAGAATATTGTAGAAACTCTTAGAAGAGATCTATGGCCACTTAAAATAATTGGACTTGACCATCCAGAAAGGTTAAGTGAATGGAGATGTATATTGCCCAGGTTATGACATGAATTTTAATAGGTAACCAAAGGGGTTCATCCATTGACATCCATATCTGTGGTAGACAGTAGAGATTAACAATTGAGATGAGCTAAATGTTTAATAGAACAGGAGACCAGGATGGATTGCCTTCAGACAATTATGATTCTTTATATAACCTTAAGCTTCCAATGCAAATTATTTTAATAAGAATATTTTACTAGAGTTACTATAAAGCAATAAGAGAATGTAGCAGTTTCTGAAAAAAATTAAAATGATTCCCAAGATGAGATCATTGAACAAGTGCATGGTACATATGAACAAGCTACAGTATACACTACAGAACATTAACAAAGAATAAAAGATGTCTTTGAGGAAATATGTGATAAGAATAAAAAGATAGCTTGGTCATGTATTGAGGGCTAGGGGTCACAGGTGCACAGTCAAAGTCCTTCCTAAGTATGCTTATATAAAGAAAAGCATGGAAAGGACTTTAGCACATTTGGTGGTTTCCTTCTGGTGAACTTGTAGAAGGACATGGATAGAAATTGGATGAGGTGGATGAGGGGAAAATAAGCCATTTTGTAGAAAATTACCAAACTCGTGAGATCTCAGAACATTTTGAGTAGTTGAAAGAGCTTATAATTAGGTATGAAAGCAGGAATTTTTAATGAGTGTCATTTTGTATAACATATGGGATGTAAGAAATTGTAGTAGGAATGGTTTCATCCCATGGAGGTTCATCCCTCTACTTTCTACTTGTCCACACCAATTCTTTTCCTCCTCACCTGATGTTCTTACTAAACAAGAAGTCATATACAAACTAAATGTCATTTTGGAATCTAATCTCATCCAGGAAGGCATCTTCTATTTGGTTGCCCTGGAGATCTCAAAATAATTAGTAAAAAGAGGTTAAAATTCTCGGTAACTATAGTCAGGAGCTGATCAATTACAGATGAGTTTAATGGAATTTTTACTAATTTCATTTTTCTTTGCAATCCCATTGCTCAACCCTGAAAACAGTCTACTAGACTGGCAAAAAAAGGATTTTCCCCACATTCTGTTGTCTATATGAAAATAAATACAAAATCTCATTTCTTTCTCTTTTTAGCACTAGACAAATTTCTGTTTTTCATGACATTTATACTTATAATTCCATTGCACCTTTTAATTTATACTGTCCATAGGTATTGTACTTTTGTTCAGGACAGAATTAAAAGAAATTGAAAGGAAACCTAGAAAATGGTAGAAATGATTTAATTTTTGAAAGCTTTATTTATGTACTGATCAAGATGAAAGGAAAAGAACTTACATGTTCTAAAATATTTATGTCAGATCTCTTTGTGATGGTAAAGAACTGGAAACAGAGAGGATGTCCACCAATTGGGTAATGACTAACCAATCTGTGGCACATGATTTGATGGAATACTACTGTGCTTGTAAAAATAAATAATCTAATTTAAAAAAACATGGAAAGATCTGCATGAACGCATGAAAAATAAAGTGAGCAGAACCAAAAGAACATTATATATAGCAAAACAAATATTATCTGAAAAATTACTTGGGTATATTTACTTCCAGAGAGATATTTGATAAACGGAAAGAAGACATAGTTTTACACACACACACACACACACACACACACACACACACACACACACACATTTTTGTCAAAGGATGCTTCCTGTAGTCTGGAGAGGTGAGGGGAAAAAAGATCCCTGGGAATTTTAATGTAAGAAAGAAATAAAGAAATAAAAATTATAAAAGTTAAAAGAAAAAATATATATGCTACATAGATAGTGTTACCCATAAGGGCACACGGATATGATCTTAATGATCACTTACATTGGCATGTAATCCTTTAAGTTTATAAAGTGTTTTATGAACTTATGCCTTGCAAATAGAACTTATTTCATGCTTCCAAATGCTTTTCCTTGAGAGAAACTATTAACAAGTTTTAGATGCACTCCCATCTTTATTATCATTCTGGGTTATTTTAGGATGAAATTGTGATTTTAATCCAGTTTTATATCTAAGCTGATACTTTTGGTCCATTTTCTTTTACATCTTAATTGATTAAGATATTTACCACTTTATTTTTGTTCAGAGGGCTCTGCCTACTCATTGCCTTCGTTTTTCCTAACAAAGCATTTTGCAGTCCCTTCTTGGAACCCAAGAGAAGTTTAGTTATTTTGCCATTGAAAATATTTTATCTCTAGTAAGCATTTCTTTTATTAGATTTTTATTTGAAGTACTGACATTTAGTCTCATTTGGATTGATTTTTTTTCTTTTAACATTCTCATTAGTATTAAACACATTAGCTTCCATCTGTGTACCTTCATATTCATGATGACAATTTCATTTCTTTAAACTGTTATTACCTAGGTATGTGCTTTACTGAATCACTGAGGTGGGAAAGCACAATCCTGTTAGACTGATCTAACTTTCATCCAGCCATCTTCCTTTGTTTAATTATTTCCACTTCAGTGATTAGAATTCTTCTTAGAAGGTGACAGTGGAAAAAGGGAAACATTTCCTGTAGTGAACAAAATCATTCTGGTTGCCCAGAGCATTGGTTTAATAATGTAAAACTGGAAAAAGACAATCCCTTGGTGATCATGGAGGCACTCGAAAAAGCATTTTAAAAATTACTGTTATGTGAGATTTACAAATATAAAAACATTCAGTTGAAATAACATAGAAACTTCATAGAGTTTATACAATGAAATATACCAAATATATTAATAAAGACTAATTAAAGTTGAATATGGTACATAACTCATAAGTCCCTGAGTTATTTTCTATAAATGTCCAAGGTTGAGTTTCTTGAAAACCTCATTTGATCAGTGGACATGATTAGATTGGCAAGAGACATAAAATTTTCCCATGGGACAGGTAATAAAAAATAGTGAATCCACAACTAAGGTCAGACCCAAAAGTAAATAAAAATGTCATAGGGGATGGAAAGATTTTAGGCTTGGGAATTGGCTTATTCTTTCATGGGTATAACAAAATCCTTGGTGGGCAATTCCCTCTGCTGGTCCAGCTTGTTGCCTCTATAATCTATAGTCTTAGAGAATTACCCAGAGCATTATGAAGTTAGGTGATCTATCCAGGGTCACTTGGTTATTATGTGTTAGAAGAACTTGAACACAAGTTCAGATGGCTTTGAAGCCAATTCTCTTCTGGGAGTCTATATTCTATAAAAATAGTCAATTGAGAGTAGAGATAGTAAAGAAGTGTAGAAGGGGCAGAAAATGTAGGAAAATAAGAATGGAATAAAATGAAGAATGAAGACAGAGCTAGGAGGAAAAGAAAGGTGAAAAATGTGGACCAAATTAACCTCCAAACTATAAGACCTCAAAATGTATTATATAGCAGCATAACCCACAAAAAAGCAGAAAAAGCAGATTATAACTTTTCAGTTCAAAACGACATAGAAGGCAGTCATAAAATATCATTAACAACAGGGTGGAAGTGGAACACAAAGCAGTACTTCAAGACAGGACTCACCATGGTAACAGACATTGAAGGCAGCTAAATCAACAGCATATGTTTCCTGAGATTTCAGGCAAAAGTGCTAAGGGAAGAGATCTAACAACTGCTCAAAGAAGGCTATAGGGGTCCCTTTGCTGATTTAAGGTGCAAGATTTCTCATATTGCCCATATGCAGGTCTAGGTCACAGTCTAAGATGAGGAGAAGCACTAGCACACATCAGCTCTTTTGGCCACAGTGTGTCTAGGAATCCTGATCACAGTTACAAAGAGGAAAAGAATGCTTGTAGTGGCTAACCCAATAGAGCATAGGCCAGGAGAAATATACCTCTCCTTACATCATGCCGCCTTGGAAGAACTGAAAACTTATAGATTCCTCAGAGCTGGCTCTGAAGGTATTTGCAAAAAAAGAACTGAATCTTAGAACAGTTTGCCCTTCAGCACAGAAACAGAACCCAACTTTAATACAATTCTTAAGGAAAAAAAAATAAAAAATGTGGAAAATGAACAAAAACATAAAAAGAAACAACAAAGAAAAGTTATTTTGATGACAGGGAAGACCAAAACACAATCTCAGAAGAAGAGTATCCAAAGCCAAATGGACAGAAAGAAAGGAAACAATAAAGGATAAATGGGGAAAAAGGAATAGGACGGGGAGCAATATACAGTCATCAAAATGGAAAAAAATACAACCAGTCGAAGGTCCAGAGTGTATTAAACATAGTTCTCCTTATGTCATAGCATGTTGGAAGAAATGACAGCAGATAGATCTATTGAGCCATGTTTCTCAGAATCTATGGGTAATTTCTCCTTCTGTTCCTTGTCACAACCTATACATTACCACCGACAAATCAGCTAGTATTATGGAAATCAAAAGGATGAGAGTGAAAACTTTCCAGAAGAAGGGAATTCCAAGGAAGTTGACTTCAGAGGTGATGGAAATAGGTCTGGATCTGCAAATATTTAACAACTGGATCTCTAAAGAGAAATAAAAATTATATATACATACATACATATATATATATACACATATATATGTGTATATATATATATATACATACTTCATACTACATTGGAGTTTAATCTGCTTTTTAAATACTATCACCATTATTTTCTAACATCTAGTTAATTAATAAAACAAATCAAGCTCTGATTTGAAGTATGCTGATTTCTAAAATGTAAATGTTCACACTAAAGAATCAGTCATGGCTATTGAGATACAGGGGCTGCTAGGTGGCCCAGTGTAGAGAACACTGGGTCTAGAGATAGAATGACTCATATTCTTGAGTTTAAATATGGTTTCAGACACTTCCTAGCTGTATGACCCTGAACAAGTCACTAAATGTTGTTTCCCTCAGTTTCTTCATATATAAAATGAGCTAGAAAAAGAAAGAGGAAATCATTTCAAGTATATTTGCCAAGAAAATCTCAAGTGGGGTCCATAAGTGTCAGTGTTCATTCTTCAGTAATTTCAATCTTTTCTAACTCTTTATGATCCCAATTTCAGGAAAAGTAAGACATGATGAAAACAACTACAAAATCTCATTCTCTTCCCTCTGATTCTGAAACACAAATATTCAACATATATAATTTAAAGAATTCTGGATTTAGAAGACAATTTGGAGCTCATCTCCTACTAATCTCTCATATTATTAGTGAGGGAAATAAGGCCCCAGAATGGTAAATTACTTGCCCAAAGTTATATAATATCAGAGCTATTAATAGAACCTAAATTTTCTGATTCCTATTTCAGTGCTCTGTATTTCATCTAGCAATATATATGATGGTCCTTGAGATGACTACTGAAATAAAGATGTGTCATATAACTGTCACAAATAAAATAATATGATAGCACAGATGGAGGGATAATCTCATGATTAAGAAAAAATACCACAGGTGTTGGTGTTGTGGTAGAACTTTAGATGGAGATGGAGAGAGGAAAGGTTGTTCAATTTAAAGTCACAAATAAAGCACAGACAGTGGAAAGTTTATAATTTTTTTTGCTAATGTCAAGAAAAACAGATTGCATATTACATTGGGTTCTTTCAGGATAATAATGGGAAATGAACCTAAAAAGTACATTGGAGTCACAGTGGAGGAATTTAAACACGCAGGTCTGAATATTATATGGTAGGCATTGTGATGACATTGGAGATATTTTAGCAATGTAGTAACAAAATCAAAGCAATAATTTAGGAGATTCTTAAACATTTGTGTTGCTATTTCCTTTGGATATCTGATTATAAAGTTATTGTAACAGCAAAAAAGATGAAGTCATGGCTTATGTGATGGGTTGTGGCCAAATGGTACATACTTAAAAGATATGTACAAAATCTAATTTATAATAGTTGACTCCTGATAAGATGGGACTGGAGATGAAGAAGAGGTAAAAATAAAATGAGGCCTTGAGTTTAGGGAAATTAGGAGGAGCTTAATGTTATTAACAGAGAAATAAGAATGGCAGGGAAAGAAATGAGTTCATTCTTGGATGATGAGTTTGTTCAAAAATCATAGTATTTCAACAAGACATTTTCTCTTGTCCCCTTCATGTTACACAGTTTTATTAGGATTCATTCATATCTTTAAAGTTATAAAATATAGGAAAAGAATGACAGGTGCTAACTATAGGAGGCAAATATGAATTTATAGATATCACTGCAGCTTGATAGGAAAACAAAAATTATGAAAAGTAGTCCACACCTAAGCTAACTAAGGAAACAGAAAGAGAACACATAGATGTCCTTGATGTATTCAAGTCTTTTGGCTCAGTTCAATTAGATTTTCCTATCTTGAAAAACCTGCCCAATATGCTTTTAAAGACATTTTAAGGTAGCTGATATTTTAGAGGGTATGGAAAATCTGAGAGATCCCAGTAGTGGTAAATGAGTATAACAATAAAATCATCTTTGATAAATCAAAGATCCAAGATTTTGGAAAAACAATTCACTATTTGACAAAAATTGCTAGGGAAACTGGAACACACTATAGGAAAAACTAGGCATAGACCAACATTTCATGCCATATACTAAGAAAGTCACACACACACACATACACACACACACACACACACACACACACACACACACATATATATATATATATATATATATATATATACACAGAA